>NW_014579231.1:22097-24597 GCF_000485595.1 Priapulus caudatus
AGATGTATGATAATGATCCGTCTTTAATGTAAAGCATGACCGCCGAACCAGTAGAATCATTAGGGTTTTGCACATGTGTGATTGATTTGAAATCTAACTTCTATTTAATATATTTAACATATACAATATTAATTAAATGTTAGCAAGAGTTAACAAGCGCATTTTGAATTTATCTCACAATCCGGGTAAATTGCCTTCCTTATGCAATGTGAGGGTCTAATTATATTCATCTTCATTTGAATTGACAAGAATTTAAATGACATTGTGAATGTACGAAAGCCCAGAAGGCTCATGCGAAATGCGAAATGCGAAATCGAAGGCAACCAATCAGAAAATGTGTTGGTCTTGACGAATTGCATGGCCGGTATTAATTACTACAAAGACAAAGATGGCGGCCATCTCGATTACAAACAATGAGGTGTGACGACTGATGGGAAGTCTACTGTACTGTTGTACAACGAATATGCACACCTAAAAAAAACATGCGAAGACGGGTAACATGCTAGTGCTATTGAATTAAAGATTTTATAACAATTAAGTTATCCAACGTAAACCCACGATTTTCAAAGAATGTGAAGATGAATTGTTCACCTTCATTGTTTGTAATCGAGATGGCCGCCATCTTTGTCTTTGTAGCAATTAATACCGGCCATGCGATTCGTCAAGACCAGCACATTCTCTGATTGGTTGCTTCAGATTTCGCATTTCTCATTTCGCAGATAATTGTGCTAAGTGGTGGGCCAGTTTTTCGTTTCAATGAAATAATTTGCACTACACATAGAAAAATTCATCTTTCTAGGAGGCATACAACAGTAAGCCTCCGCAAATTGTTCTATTGCACTATTTCGTCTCTAGAAAAGGCCTTTTTGGGAATTTTTTTCGCCAAAATTCGGCACTAGAGTGCAATAATTTGCATTATGCGCGCAAGTTAGATGCCCCGTGAACATCTAGAAAGCATAAGAAGTCAAATTGGTCTTGTCGTGTTGTTGTGTCATTCCGTCAGGTGGCGTAGCCACAGCGACCGGTTGGTAATTTTTGTTTTTGAAATGTGTTCAGACAACTTTGCAGAAATTTGCATAATAGAGCTGGCAAAAGTTTCGAGCGGAGCATAGAGCATGAATCTGTAGTTATTTAACATGAATAAAGTGTATGTTGGTGTAAGCGCGGTAACAGTGTGAGTATTTTTAGTTAATTTCTGTTCGATGCTTATTCATGCCTGTTGCCTACGGACGCCCTCTACTATTGTTCACCACCTCTAGTGCTCCCGTCAGGTGTTTTCACCTTAGACCTCGTAATTGCGGATTTTGCATTTCGCATTTCGCAGTTCGCAGTTCGCATTTCGCATTGCGCATTTCGTATCTCTACAGAGATGCGATGAGAGAGATTTGACACAACTCTTAAATCGTTGCTCGCACGCATTGAGAGAATTTTCTAAAGCAATTTTACTACCTGTACTTTGCTTAATTATTTGGAATTTCGGAATCATATTTCGGACTGATTCGAAATTAATGTGGGAAAAATAGTTAAACTTAGCAGAATAGTAAACAGGAGTACAACAAGTAACGACCAAGCAACCGAGTGCACACACACACACATAGCAACGACGCAGATTGCCGCAGACGACCCACAGGTGGCGCCACTCTCTCGGAAGAGTAACTCATTTGTCTGTAGGTAGATCTACGCGCGTGCAGGATTGAACAGTTTACACTCGCTCAGCACGGTGCTGCCGTCTGTCGCCCTTTCCTCCATGCGGTCGGTCGAGTGTTCCATTCTTTTTCTCGTGCATCGTGGCTCCTCACCTACTTCTGGTGGTTGCCATGGTAACTGCAAAGTATGCTGTCTAAGAGCGTGAGTTTGCGTTTCGCGTATGCGTGCGTGCGTGTGTGCGTGCGCGTGCGTGCGTGCGTGCGTGCGTGCGTGCGCGCGCGTGCGTGCGTGCGTGTTAGTGAGTCAGATGTATGATAATGATCCGTGTTTAATGTAAAATATATGGTAAGCATGAGGGTAAAGCATGAGGGTAAAGCCCTCTATATATTACCCCTTTATATAGGGTAAAGCATGAGCGCCGAACCAGTATAGAATCATTAGGATTTTGTACGTGTGTGATTGAATTGAAATCTAACTTCGATTTAATATATTTAACATATACAATATTAATTAAATATGTTAGCAAGAGTTGACAAGCGCATTTTGAATTTATCTCACAATCCGGGTAAATTGCCTTCCTTATGCAATGTGAGCGTCTAATTATATTCATCTTCATTTGAATTGACAAGAATTTAAATGACATTGTGAATGTACGAAAGCCCAGAAGGTTCATGCGAAATGCGAAATGCGAAATGCGAAATGTGAAATGCGAAATCTGAAGCAACCAATCAAAGAATGTGTTGGTCTTGACGAATCGCATGGCCGGTATTAATTACTACAAAGACAAAGATGGCGGCCATCTCGATTACAAACAATGAGGTGTGACGACTAATGGGAAGTCTACTGTACTGTT
>NW_014579231.1:26459-34708 GCF_000485595.1 Priapulus caudatus
AAAAAAATTGCAATTTTTTTTTTACAAATTTTACCATAGAAAATTCGTGACGTAGTCCCTTACCAGATTTTCTTGGTACACCATACCACTCTTCATATTATAGAATCAGTGGCGAATAAAAACACATGTTCTTTTGTTCACTCCTGAAAGAATAATGCTAGAAATCAATGAGAGGCAAAAACTAAAATTATAATTAATTTTAACATGATTTGAATCGGATAAATTTGTTGAATTATAATAACATATAATAGTAATAGTTGATAGATTGTTATCGGCAAACCCTAAGTGCGAGAATCGGCATCAACAAAAATGCTGTCAACTACATACATCTGATAACAAATACAATATTTATTATGCACACGTGACAACAATAGACTTATGTTAGTTTACTACTGTTCCATAATGATGATGATGATGATGATGATGATGATGATGATGATGATGATGATGATAATGACGACCATGACGACGATGGTAATGATGATGACGATGATAACAATGATGATTCGCAATAAACTATTATTCTCTGTTATCTTCCCTTTTCTATACGAGTTCTCTCTAATCTTCTCTATTATCTCTCCATCTTTTCTATATGCGTTCGCTCTAATCTTCTCTATTCTCTCCCCATCTTTTCTATATGCGTTCTCTCTAATCTTTTTGTTCTCTTTCCTAATCACAAATATATAAACCGCTTAATGACGAATTAAAAACTACTAATATTTTCCTACGCAAGTTTACTATAACGTTGTTATACCTAATTGTATTTGGACAACAGCAATTAAAAACAGCAAACAGTGATTAACTGTCTCGTGTATCAATTGCAAATATATTCGATTTATATAAATTCGATTCATGTTGCGAATATAAATTGCTTTGATGAATGTTGACTCATATCATGTCTAACATAAAAATGCATGTTTATAGGCAGAGATGGCCGTATGACCGTCCGCGCATCGTAAGTGGGACTCGTCGATCTTCAATAACAATATTTTAGAACGAAGTATAGCTTGCAGCTCACAAGTTTGTTCAGTCCACAGTAGGCCTATAGGGCTTTTCGACCATTTCTGTCTCACCCTGTCTCTTGTTCAGAAGTATATCAGTTAAATTATTCAGATCCTGCAGGAATGTTTTTCACTCTACGACACCACCAAATGCCGTCTTTATACCTCCGTTGCAGTTCCACCATTTGCTGGTAATTGCATGCATCATTACAGCAGTATGTTTGCTCGCAGAAACGCCATTGTACCGGACACGTCCAAACAGTTTTCAACCAATCGCATCCATGTCATTGCTGTGCAATGACGATTGCTATACTTATAATAAATACTTACTTTTGCGAAAGAAAATTGCCGCATGTTCGTGAGATTTTTCCCGAAAATGTTCATAACGTTGTAGAACTAACCAACTTTAACGCAGAACATCAAGAAGCATATTCATAATAACATGGCGCATTTTCTATACAATGTATATTCAGAAGACCTTGACAACATAAAATCATAAAACCAACTTTTTTTGTCAGAATATTATTTAACCCCTTCATATTTTGTTATACTCTGTTATAGCCTAAGATTTAAGTATTTATGTTTCGGAATTTTCTCTCCTAGTTGTCCCTAGGCGTTTTCCCCTGAGCAACGCCGGGTACAACAACACAACAAATAAGGTATGCACAAGAGAGATATCACGCCAGAATATCAAATGAGAAACATTGACATTCTATTTAGTAAGGTTTTTAAATACGTCTTTGCACATTATGTTAGTTGACGTTATACACTATATTCAACTGGGTCAGTTGTGATCTGATGCTAATTGTGGAACACTGGCCAACTAGAGCTTCTTCTTCGCAAGCGAAATCTACATCGTAACTTACTGTCAACGAAATCTACAGTGTATAACGACACTGTGCAATCGATAGGTTTAAAAGAGCATATTATACAATAAAAATGTGATGCTTTGATGTATGAACTGATTTTAAGTCGATAGGGAAGCTAGACTAGGTGGCGTACCAACAGCCGAGCGAGCTGTTAAGAGTGAGCTACGCTATATCCCCATCATTATAGCCATCTAGTGAACTCAAGAAGTAAGTATAATTGAAATACTACAGTAATAAGGTAGTTATACAACAACAACGAGGGATCTTACCCGAGTATACCCAAGAAAGCAGTAGCAAGCAGCAACATGCTTCAAACCCAAGCACAAAATTGTGGCATATATCACGAGTTAAACCAGATTTTCTTGGTACAACATACCACTCTTCATATTATAGAATCAGTGGCGAATAAAAACACATGTTATTTTGTTCACTCCTGAAAGAATAATTGTAGAAATCAATGAGAGACAAAAACTTAAATTAGAATTAATTTTAACATGATTTGAATCGGATAAATTTGCGAAATTATAATGACATATAGTAGTAATAATTGATAGATTATTATCGACAAACCCTAAGTGCGAGAATCGGCATCAACAAAAATGCTGTCAACTAACAACACACATGTGATAACAAATACAATATTCATTATGCACACGTGACAACAATAAACTTATGTTAGTTTACTACTGTTCCATAATGATGATGATGATGATGATGATGATGATGATGATGATGATGATGATGATAATGATATAGGTGATGATGATAATGACGACCATGACGACGATGGTAATGACGATGACGATGATAACAATGATGATTCGCAATAAACTATTATTCTCTGTTATCTTCCCTTTTATATACGAGTTCTCTCTAATCTTCTCTATTCTCTCTCCATCTTTTCTAAATGCGTTTTATCTAATCTTCTATATTCTCGCCCCATCTTTTCTATATGCGTTCTCTCTAATCTTTTCTGTTCTCATTCCTAATCACAAATATATAAAATGACGAATTAAAAACTACTAATATTTTCCTACGCAAGTTTACTATAATGTTGTTATACCTAATTGTATTTGGACAACAGCAACTAAAAACAGCAAACAGTTATTAACTGTCTCGTGTATCAATTGCAAATATATTCTATTTATATAAATTCGATTCATGTTGCGAATATAAATTGCTTTGATGAATGTTGACTCATGTCATGTCGAACACAAAAATGCATGTTTATATGCAGAAATGGCTGTATGACCCTCCGCGCATCGTAAATGGGACTCGTCGATCTTCAATAGCAATATTTTAGGACGAAGTATTGCTTGCAGCTCACAAGTTAGTTCAGTTCACACTATAGGGCTTTTCGACCATTTCTGTCTCACCCTGTCTCTTGTTCAGAAGTATATCAGTTTAATTATTTAGATCCTGCAGGAATGTTTTTCACTCTACGGCACTTCCACCAAATGCCGTCTTTACACCTCAGTTGCAGTTCCACCATTTGCTGGTAATTGCATGCAACATTACAGCAGTATGTTTGCTCGCAGAAACGCGATTGTACCGGACACGTCCAAACAGTTTTCAACCAATCGCATTCATGTCATTGCTGTGCAATGACGATTGCTATACTTATAATAAATACTTACTTTTGCGAAAGAAAATTGCCGCATGTTCGTGAGATTTTTACCGAAAATTTTCATAACGTTGTAGAACTAACCAACTTTAACGCAGAACCTCAAGAAGCATATTCATCATAACATGGCGCATTTTTCATACAATGTATATTCAGAAGACCTTGACAACATAAAATCATAAAACCAACTTTTTTGTCAGAATATTATATAACCCCTTCATATTTTGTTATACTCTGTTATATCCTAAGCTTTAAGTAATTATGTTTCGGAATTTTCTCTCCAAGTTGTCCTTTGGCGTTTGCCCCTGAGCAACGCTGGGTACAACAACACATCAAATAAAGTATGCACAAGAGAGATGTCACGCCAGAATATCAAATGAGAAACATGGACATTTTATTTAGTGAGGTTTTTAAATACGTCTTTGCACATTATGTTAGTTGACGTTATACACTATATTCAACTGGGTCAGTTGTGATCTGATGCTAATTGTGAAACACTGACCAACTAGAGCTTCTTCTTCGCAAGCGAAATCTACATCGTAACTTACTGTCAACGAAATCTACAGTGTATAACGACACTGTGCAATCGATAGGTTTAAAAGAGCATATTATACAATAAAAATGTGATGCTTTGATGTATGAACTGATTTTAAGTCGATAGGGAAGCTAGACTAGGTGGCGTAATATAAGTGCGATCTGTGTGATGCTGCCTTCTCCTGTCCGAGTAATATGAAGAAACACATGAGAACTCACACGTGAGTGAAACCATATAAGTGCGATCTGTGTGATGCTACCTTCACACAATCGGGTGCTGTGAAGAAACACATGAGAACTCACACGAGAGAGAAACCGTATGAGTGCAATCTGTGTGATGCTGCCTTCATACAATCGTGAGATCTCTCCTACTCTAGAGAGATGTCGTATAGATGTAAGCAGAAAGTACATCTCGAACTGTCAGACTCACATGTATGATCAGCTTGGCTCTGTGAACAAGCGAGCACACTGCACACATGTGAAGTGGAGCAGTGTGGATTACCAACGAAGGCAAATTATGCAACTAAACTGTTACAACTTCTCCCCGAGTGGAAACTAAAGTAGAAACATGATTGTGTTTTAATGAGTTCTTAAGTTACCCAATGTGTGAGCATTGGACAAATCTGTAAATTTGGTCTAAAATGCGGCTAATACCATTTGTGAATAACCATGTGTTTAAACACTGATCTAATAAAACAACGTATATATAGCCTTGAATTGTTATTTGCTATTTTAATGCTTGTCAACGAGAGTGAAGGATACAAAGGAAAGTAGGTTGAGAAATAAAGCAATAAAAAACGTATGTTGGGATGCTAATTCTATTAACGGCGGGGAAGAGGAGAGGCAGCGTAAACGAGATAGAGAGATGTGAGGAACGATCAAAGTGCATTTTTATGGGTTAACTGTTAAGTGAGAGAAAGAACGTGCCATAGTTACCTATTGGCGTTTTATTAATATCAAAATATATGCGTGTGAGCATTTACACATAGTTAACATTCAAATACCGGATAACTTCTAACGCAGACGTATTCATTCATGTATGTCGTACAAATTCAATAGCACATCTACTATATTACATGATTTCAGTCGTGAGCAAATGCACGCGCTCGTCGCTCAGCTAAACATCATAGAGGAGAATGTAAGCGACCAGGTAGTTTCACTCTCTTACTGCTCACTCTACAAACCATGATTCGTTTCTAGGCTGTATGTGCGTGCGTGTGCGTGTGCGTGCGTGCCTATGTACGTTCGTGTTTGTTTGTGCGCACTCGTGCGAGCGTCCACTTTCTGGTTACCTAGTTACTTCCGCGCAACGGAGTTGAAGGGAGGTAATGTAATGCACGAGGAATGTCGCTCTCGTGTGTGTGTTCGTGTGTGTGTTCGTGTGTGTGTGTAGCCAGCAGCGAGCCAACTGTTATACACATGTATACATGTTACACGCGTTGGCGCGATCGATTCAGCACCAGCTTGCCTTAGGGCGTCCAATCAGCAGCAGCCAGCAGCGAGCCAGCTGTTATACACGTGTATACATGTTACACGCTTGCTGAGGTATGCACTCTCTTTGAGTGCCCTCTGTCTAGTTGCCTTATGCACCTTACCGCATGTCTTTCAAGTGTGTGTGTGTGTGTGTGTGTATGGTTTGTATAGGTGTCGCCAAGCATTGTTTAATATACATGAAATGAGATGCACTAGAAAGGGTTGCAGGTGCTGTCAGGTGCTCAGAGTTCAAGAAGTCAGAGATGCGGGATTGCTTGGTGTTCGTAAGAACATTATGTATACAGTGATTTGTTGTTAGTGTTTGTTTACAAGGCTGGTTAGTTCTGCTTTGGTAGAAATAACAGTCAGCATCCCTGCACAGTAAGGATGCTACTTAAGCACCAAGCCCGCGAGAGACGAGTTTTACAGCAATGATTGTGGGCGTGCTGTGCCGCTGCTGTTGTAATTAATTAGCGGAAGCGACCAGCGCGTGTCCTGGTTTCAGACCGGTTACCCGACTGTCAGGATATCAGACCGGTTTTATCATAACCGCAGCTATATAACCACGCCACTGACGTTTGTGACTTCAATGCTGATACGAGAACACTATTGGGACGAACAGCGACTTCACTGGGTAAGCGGATGTTTCTTATAATAATTCAGTATATTTATTTTCGCGATACATTATGTGCAAGAGCTTACAGTCGTAAAATGGTGCGTGATGTTTAGATGATAATAATTCGATATTCAGTATAAACAGTTGAATTGCAAACATAAGCAGGGCGCGTTTTTGTTCTACATCAATACGCGGTGTTCAATGCATTTATTCGTATTCTCTTTACTAATTTGCAGAAGAGCCTATATAGGACGTTAATTCTACAAGTGTGACGAAGCAGTCTACGAAGCAAAACACGTGGTCGTAACTTGAGCGGCAGACAGGGTATAGACACCTGAAGTGTGTGTGAGCAGGCCGTGGCAGCTTTCCCTGAAGCACGATGGAGTACGTGAGAATTAATTCCGGAGTAATACCGTATAAGTGCGATCTGTGTGATGCTACCTTCTCCTATCTGAGTAGTGTGAAGAGACACATGAGAATGCACACGGGAGAGAAACCCTATAAGTGCGAGCTGTGTGATGTTGCCTTCTCAGAGCTGAGTAATGTGAAGAGACATATGAGAACTCACACGGGCGAGAAACCGTATAAGTGCGAGCTGTGTGATGCTGCCTTCTCCTATCTGCAGGATATGAAGAGACACATGAGAACTCACACGGGAGAGAAACCCTATAAGTGCAATCTGTGTGATGCTGCCTTCTCATGTCCGAGTAATATGAAGAAACACGTTAGAACCCACTCGGGAGAAAAACCGTATAAGTGCGATCTGTGTGATGCTACCTTCTCCTGCTTGGGTCATGTGAAGAAACACATGAGAACTCACACGGGAGAGAAACCCTATAAGTGCGATCTGTGTGATGCTACCTTCACACAATCAGGTGATGTAAAGATACACATGAGAACTCACACGGGAGAAAAACCATATAAGTGTGATCTGTGTGATGCTGCCTTCTCACAAAATAGAGCAGTGTGGATTACCAACGAAGGCAAATTATGCAACTAAACTGTTACAACTTCTCCCCGAGTGGAAACTAAAGTAGAAACATGATTGTGTTTTAATGAGTTCTTAAGCTACCCTGTGTGAGCATTGAACAAATCTGTAAATGTTGTCTAAAATGCGGCTAATACCATTTGTGAATAACCATGTGTTTAAACACTGATTTAATAAAACGTGATATATAGCCTTGAATTGTTATTTGCTATTTTAATGCTTGTCAACGAGAGTGAAGGATACAAAGGAAAGTAGGTTGAGAGATAAAGCAATAAAAACGGGAACGTATGTTGGGATGCTAATTCTATTAACGGCGGGGAAGGGGAGAGGCAGCGTAAACGAGATAGAGAGATGTGAGGAACGAGCAAAGTGCATTTTTATGGGTTAACTGTAAGTGAGAGAAAGAACGTGCCATAGTTACCTATTGGCGTTTTATTAATGCACGCGCTCGTCGATAGCTAAACATCATAGAGGAGAATGTAAGCGACCAGGTAGTTTCACTCTCTTACTGCTCACTATACAAACCATGATTCGTTTCTAGGCTGTATGTGCGTGCGCGTGTGCGTGCGTGCCTATGTACGTTCGTGTTTGTTTGTGCGCACTCGTGCGAGCGTCCACATTCTGGTTACCTAATTACCTTATGCACTATACCGTATGTCTTTCAAGTGTGTGTGTGTGTGTGTGTGTGTGTGTGTGTGTGTGTGTGTGTGTGTGTGTGTGTGTGTGTGTGTGTGTGTGTGTGTGTCTGTGTCTGTCTGTTAGTGTGTACGCGAGGAATGCCTTTCTGGCTGTGCGCGTGTATGTATGTGCGCGCATGTCTGTGCCTGTGATGGCGCATTGACACGCATCTGTTGCCGCGGCTGCTGGCGTATCTGATTGCCATCCTGCCGTGCACACGCAGCAGAGCAAGGTCACACACAACACACGGCGAGTCCGCGTGTCCGCGTGTCCGTGCAAGGTCCGTAAAACAATCACCGACATTATGACGACGACGTCTCACGGCGCATGCGCAGTGAGCGATGTGGAATGCAGGACTCGAGGCCGAGCGAGATGCTATGTTTCATGTGTGTGTGACGTATTGTTTTCTGCTCGTATAGGGGAGTAAATCACAGGGTTTCTTCATGATTATATATATATATATAAT
>NW_014579231.1:34890-37807 GCF_000485595.1 Priapulus caudatus
ATCATAGAGGAGAATGTAAGCGACCAGGTAGTTTCACTCTCTTACTGCTCACTATACAAACCATGATTCGTTTCTAGGCTGTATGTGCGTGCGTGCGTGTGCGGGCGTGCCTATGTACGTTCGTGTTTGTTTGTGCGCACTCGTGCGAGCGTCCACATTCTGGTTACCTAATTACCACTATACCGTATGTCTTTCAAGTGTGTGTGTGTGTGTGTGTGTGTGTGTGTGTGTGTGTGTGTGTGTGTGTGTGTGTGAGTGTGTGTGTATGCATGTGTGTGCGCGTGTGTGTGTGCACAGGCGGGCGTACTATGACAAGCTATATATCTTATATATCTTATCTATATAGCTATGTGTGATAATATATGATATGATGACGCCGCAGTATTCCGTCGGTGGAGGATACACCATCTGGCACAAAATTTTTGCACGTATCCGTCAGAAATGATGTCAACGTACATGTGTTCATGCGATATATATCGATCGTGATTCATTCTCAATTAGAACAATTTTACCCAAATATTTTAAACTAATCATTGCCGTTAACGCGTATATAATGTATTTAAGTAGTGAGTCTGGTAAATGATAAAGATCCGTGTTTAAAATAAAGCGTGATTGCCGAAACACTAGCAAGGTGAATCAGTCGGATGTTCAATGACATAATGAATGTCATTGTATCGATCTATGCGGAACGATTCAAACCTATAATACAAGAGAGATGTATGAGAAGAGAGATCTGACAACGCTCTCCCGTCGGTTAAGTCCTCACTCTGACCATATTCTACTGATACCAATTTCTAGAACCCGTCTCTCACTATTTAAAAACATATTCCACAAATTTCCAAACCACATTTTGCATAGATTTAGAAATGATCTAGAATAAGCAGAATACAAAACAGGATTACAACAAGAACCGTACATGCAGTCGAGCGTGCACGCACGCACGCACGGATAATCGCACACGCACACGCGCGCACACACACACACACACACACACACACACACACACACACACACACACACACACACACACACACACACACACACACACACACACGCACTAACGCACGCGCCCACATACACTATATATATATATATACACGACATATATATATGTCTGTGTGCAGAGAGAGGGGAGATATTTATTTATTTATTTAATCTATATTTGTCATTTAGTTTTAATGAAGGAAGCGACAAGTACGTGGTTCGAATTCTACATCGTTGATTACAATTGTGTCATCGAGCATATATAGCAGCTTTAGTTGAACAGATATAAAACTCATGGAGTTGTGGCGCGAACATGCAACGGAGCCGAAAGTAAAAACATCATCAGTGAAATACATCGAGTCTTACATTGTAAACCAACCTCTCATCCCCGCCATGTTGGAAGCTATTACACAAACAGTTTTTATTAGATGTTAGCAGCAGACTGGGTTTTATTGATTAAAAAGTTTTACATTTACACCTGCAACGAAACTGGTATGGTGTTCACGTAATCATGTGCGCATGCGTGAGGTTGATTGATCCAACTATCTGTGATCATGTGCGCATGCGTGGGGCTGATTGATCTAACTTTGCCTGATCATGTGCGCATGCGAGGGGTTGATTGATCAAACTCTGTGTGATCATATGCGCATGCGTGGGGTTGATTGATATACCCTCTACACGACAGCTTTCCCACGATGTCATTATTGTAACAATGGACGAGATCACAGAATTAGACACACAGATTTAACACATATAGACAAGGACAGAACTAACAAACATAGCATCCGCCATAAATCTATGATTAATTACCAGATGCTCAGACTTAACGAGTTAAATCTTAGATGAAATCATGGAATACGAACTGTGCCTTATGTTTATATTGAATGAGCGGGGACACTATAGAAGACACACAGCAGTAGCCTTCCACCTCTTGTTCTACTTGTTCAATTTGCACTATTTCGTCTACGGAATAGGTCTTCTCATCTATTGCGGTAATGTTCAGCACATTGGAGTGCACGCACGCACGTGTACGTGCACACGCACGCACGCACGTACGTGTACGTGCACACGCACGCAGGCACACGTGAACACGTGAACACGCAGGCACGCACGTGTACGTGCACACGCACGCACGCACGAACGTGTACGTGCACACGCACGCACGCGCGCACGCGTACGTGCACACGCGAAGACTGTAGAATTACAACGACACAAAGAACTACTATTCAATTTCAATAAGCTTTACATATTGGACTCACGGGAGATAATACACATGAAAAACATTATTATTATACGGTGCTTATACATTGATTGGGTGGTTGATTTTATATTGACTAAACATGCGATTCACCGGTAACTCGAAGCGTCCAATCATGGCAGATATGAACACGGAAACGCGACAATTATAGATGATCATAAAGTACATTAACTAGAAATTTAAGCACAAAAATAACACAAATGTTGCTAATAGGTATACAAAGATTGCGATAAAGGGAGATGCCGACACGAGAAAAACAAGAGTACATGCAATTTAAGTACTACAATAATAACAGGATAATAAGGTATTTTAACCAGGAAAACGTAAGAGGCACGGGGCATTTAATTGCAACAATACCGAGGGATTTTAACCGGCAAACCCACAAAGAGCATTAGTTTAAATACTACAATAATATGATATTTTAGCTGGCAAAACTACATCTAAGTTAAGTACTATGGGGTTTTACCTTTAATTATAGAAACAGTAGTGAATAAAAACAAACCACAAGTAATATTTAACATGATGTGAACCAGGTACATTTGCAGAATTAAATGAGATGAGAAACACGATCAAATGTTAGATTGTTATCGAAAACCCTAAGCCAGTGAATTCTCATCGAGAAAATTCTGTAACTGGGTAAGCCCATGAAGTACATTTAATTTAAATACAACAACA
>NW_014579231.1:37817-39209 GCF_000485595.1 Priapulus caudatus
GATCTGTGTGATGCTGCCTTCGCACAATCAGGTGATGTGAAGAAACACATGAGAACTCACACGGGAGAGAAACCGTATAAGTGCGATCTGTGTGATGCGGTCTTCGCACAATCAGGTGATGCGAAGACACACATGAGAACACACACGGGAGAGAAACCATATAAGTGCGATCTGTGTGATGCTGCCTTCTCACAGTCGGGTAATGCGAAGACACACATGAGAACACACACGGGAGAGAAACCGTATAAGTGCGATCTGTGTGATGCTGCCTTCGCACAATCAGGTGATGTGAAGAAACACATGAGAACACACACGGGAGAGAAACCATATAAGTGCGATCTGTGTGATGCTGCCTTCTCACAATCAGGTCATGTGAAGACACACATGAGAACTCACACGGGAGAAAAACCGTATAAGTGCGATCTGTGTGATGCTGCCTTCTCAAAATCAGGTGATGTAAAGATACACATGAGAACTCACACGGGAGAAAAACCATATAAGTGCGATCTGTGTGATGCTACCTTCTCACAATCGGGTCATCTGACGAGACACATGAGAACTCACGCGTAAGCGAAACCGTATGAGTGCAATCTGTGTGATGCTGCCTTCATACAATCGTGAGATCTCTCCTACTCTAGGGAGATGGCGTACAGATGTAAGCAGAAAGTACATCTCGAACTGTCAGACTCACATGTATGATCAGCTTGGCTCTGTGAACAAGCGAGCACACTTGCACACATGTGAACTGGAGCAGTGTGGATTACAACAAAGGAAAATTATGCAACTAAACTGTTACAACTTCTCCCCGAGTAGAAACTAAAGTAGAAACATGATTGTGTTTTAATGAGTTCTTAAGCTACCCAATGTGTGAGCATTGGACAAATCTGTAAATTTTGTCTAAAATGCGGCTAATACCATTTGTGAATAACCATGTGTTTGAACACTGATCTCATAAAACAACGTATATATAGCCTTGAATTGTTATTTGCTATGTTAATGCTTGTCAACGAGAGTGAAGGATACAAAGGAAAGTAGGTTGAGAAATAAAGAAATAAAAACGGGAACGTATGTTGGGATGCTAATTCTATTAACGGCGGGGAAGAGGAGAGGCAGCGTAAACGTGATAGAGAGATGTGAGGAACGATCAAAGGGCATTTTTATGGGTTAACTGTTAAGTGAGAGAAAGAACGTGCCATAGTTACCTATTGGCGTTTTATTAATATCAAAATATATGCGTGTGAGCACATAGTTAACATTTATATACCGGATAACTTCTAACGCAGACGTATTCATTCATGTATGTCATACAAATTCAATAGCACATCTACTATATTACATGATTTCAGTCGTGTGCAAATGTTCGCGCTCGTCGCTCAGCTAAACATCATAGAG
>NW_014579232.1:0-2130 GCF_000485595.1 Priapulus caudatus
GCACGCACGCACGCACGCACGCACACACGCACACACACACACACACACACGCACACACGCACACACACACACGCACACACAGTAAACATAGTAAACACAACACGAAGCATTCAATGAAATATTCGGTTGCGGAAAAATGGAAAAATCGCGAATTCAATTGCCCGACAAAGATCGAAAACAACTCTAACATCATCATAATAATTTATAATTTATTGTCATCATAATATCATCATACGCGTCGCACCCTTCATAACATCAACCAAGGAAAGCAGCAGCAGCAGCAACTCACAGAGAGATATAGAGGGGGAGAGACACACACACAGACGCTACGTACTGCTGCCTGGCTGCTCTCCCGCGGCAGTGCTGCCCCCTGGTGCGCCGTAACAGAGTGATTCTCGTCGCGGGAATGTAGTTCATTTATTATTGCAAGCGAAGCACGGCCTCTCACGTCTGCGTGCGTGCGTGTGTGTGTGCGTGCGTGCGTGTGTGTCTGCGTGCGTGTGCGTGTATGTATGCGTGTGTGTGTGTGTATGTATGCGTGTGTGTGTGTGTGTGTGTATGTATGTATGCGTGTGTATGTATACGTTCGTGCGTGCGTGAGTGCATGTGTGTGCGTGTATGTGTATGTATGTGTGCGTAGGTTATCCATATGTTATCTGTTGTCTGCTAGCTTGCGTCTGCCGGGTTATAGACTGACACCGCGTGCGCACGTCCCCCAACGAACCTGCCCGCTCTATAATCTACGCAGTGGTTCCGCACGAGCTTGGCCCCCGTCTACGCAAGCCTCGGCGCCGGACTACGTATGCGTTTTACGCGCCGCGGAATTAAATTATAATATCGGAACTCATAACTTCGTAAACTCTTTTCACAGCACGTCGCGTCGGGCGGAAAATCGGACGCTCGCCAGGGTGCGCCACCGCGGCCGTCGGCGTGAATCGGTTAAAAACTTGCGGACGAAAAATAGAAACATAACGATAACTTAAGAGATAACAGTTACAGTCGATATTCACGCGGGCAATCTGAAAAAGTTCTGCATCGGGACGCCGAAGTCCCGAGAGGGCGCTACCTTCAGCTCGCGAAACCCTCTCCCTAGGTGGCGCCATGCACTAAACGCTGGTGTTACCGCGGCGACGGTCGGACGCGTTTATACATACGTCGCGCAAGCCGTGGCCGCGGCAGCGACGGGGAAAAAACAACCTTGTGTTAGTTAGTATACGGTCGAAAACACCACCACGTCATCTCCCCTTCTACTCGCCCCCTCCCCTCCCCCCCCCGTGTGTGTCCCTTATATTGTCTCTGCCCCCTCCCCCCTCACCTTCTCCACCCCCTTCTTCTTCGTACAGTCTTCTCTCCCTCTGCCTCCGAGGATGCAACGATGGTTCGTTAGCGAGGATGGCGGATGATGGGTCGTTAGCGAGGATGCAACGATGGTTCGTTAGCGAGGATGCGACGATGGATCGTTAGCGAGGATGAGGATGCGATGATTAGTCTTCGTGAGCGCCGCTGGGACCTTCCTCAGCCTCCTCATCCTCGTCCTCGTCATCGTCGTCGTCGTCGTCGTCCTCCACCTTGTATAGAGAAATCATGAGAAATCATGAGAAATCATGTAAAATCACGTGAAATCATGAGAAATCATGTAAAATCATGTGAAATCATGAGAAATCAGGTGAAACGATTTCCGACGATGCTGCGAATATTGTAGCTTAGTGCGTGGAAGTCAGCGTGGTTTAAGTTAATTAGGACTGCTAATTAGGTGATTTTGATGCGGTATAGTTAGAGGCTGTACATGCATATTGCACAATATTGCACCATATTGCACCATTTATGCACAATATTGCACCATATTGCACCATATTGCACCATTTACGCATAATATTGCACCACTTACGTTAGTCTGTGCGTTCTGTCGTTTATTCGTTTATCCAATCACGTAGTGTAATCAGGAACGGACCGAATAAAATAATATATATGATATATTTACCGCTGAATATGCGTTCATCAACAACCTAGGTAGCATAGCAGGAGTGTGCGTGCGTGCGTGCGTGCATGCGTGCGTGCATGCATGCGTGTGTGTATGTGTGTGCATGCGTGCCTATTGTGTGTGTGCATGCGTGCCTATTGTGTGTGTGC
>NW_014579232.1:3033-3872 GCF_000485595.1 Priapulus caudatus
ATCGTTAGCGAGGATGCGACGATGGATCGTTAGCGAGGATGAGGATGCGATGATTAGTCTTCGTGAGCGCCGCTGGGACCTTCCTCAGCCTCCTCATCCTCGTCCTCATCATCGTCGTCGTCGTCTTCGTCTTCCACCTTGTATAGAGAAATCACGTGAAATCATGAGAAATCATGAGAAACCAGGTGAAACGATTTCCGACGATGCTACGAATATTGTAGCTTAGTGCGTGGAAGTTGGCGTGGTTTAAGTTAATTAGGACTGTTAATTAGGTGATTTTGATGCGGTATAGTTAGGGGCTGTCCATGCATATTGCACAATATTGCACCATTTATGCACAATATTGCACCATATTGCACCATTTATGCACAATATTGCACCGTATTGCACCATTTATGCACAATATTGCACCATTTATGCACCATATTGCACCATTTATGCACAATATTGCACCATATTGCACCATTTACGCACAATATTACACCATATTGCACCATTTATGCACAATATTGCACCATATTGCACCATTTACGCACAATATTACACCATATTGCACCACGTACATTAGTCTGTGCGTTCTGTTCGTTTATCCAATCACATAGTGTAATCAGGAACGGACCGAATAAAATAATATATATGATATAGTTACCGCTGAATATGCGTTCATCAACAACCTAGGTAGCATAGCAGGAGTGTGCGTGTATGTGTGCGTGCGTGCGTGCGCGTGCCGTGCGTGTGTGTATGTGTGTGCATGCGTGCCTATTCTGTGTGTGTGTGTGTGGGTGCGTGCGTGTGTACATGCATGCGTGAGTGTGTGCATGCGTACATGCGTGTGTACG
>NW_014579232.1:4872-5838 GCF_000485595.1 Priapulus caudatus
AATTATAGATGCACCGCCCTCATGATTTTCGAAACCTGATATGTGATGTGTTTTGTGCGATTTAGAGTCTAAAGTCGAGTCCTGCCTCTCATCCAATTCCAGTCGCGTCGATCGAATTCAGGAAAAATCCGAGTTAGCAGACTACGTAAATTTTGTAGTGCCTACTACAACCCTCTATCACTATACAAGCCCTGGTAATTCCCAGCGATAATGCTGAACTTGAAACAAACTTGAAACGAACTTGAAACGAACTTGAAACCACGCTCACCTGCTATACTACTCTCTAAAGTCGCCTTCTCCGCCAGAATCGCCTTGTCCGAGTCGGTGCTGCCCTCTACGTTCGCCGAAGACTCCAGGTTTTCTCTCTGAAAGCGAGAGGAGGCGCCATATTAGGAATAGCATAAGAGGCGACACCTGGTGTGAGCTCCATCACTAACAACTGCAGCTCTAATTAATCACACCTCTGTTGAACTTCACATATAATAAATTACACATATTATTAACTGCACATATAATTAACTACACCTCCAATTAACTGCACATCTAATTAACTGCTCACATCATTGTTTTCCGACGAATTCCGACAAATAAATAACGCCGTAAAATATAAAATTAAAGTTTCACCGCCGGACGGCAGACGAATCCGCGACGGTCGCCGCGGCAACGTCAACAGACAGACGGACTCACCAGCTTTGAGAGTTGCGAGCGCAGCTCGGCGTTCTGTGATTGGACGTCGGCGGCGTCTGCGGCGTCCGCCCGCAGCCGGTTGAGCTCCTCCTGCAGGCGGCCGACCTCTCTGCGCAGGTTGTCCGTCTCCGCGGCGGCGTCGTCGGCTGCTGCGGAGGTCGGAGGCTGGGCTCGCATGCTCTCCAGCTCAATGGTCTGATAAACACAAACATGTACTTGTGTATAAATAAATATATATATATATATATATATGTGAGAGAGAGAAAGAGAGAGGGAGAG
>NW_014579232.1:7278-7670 GCF_000485595.1 Priapulus caudatus
TGGGAGGAAAGCTGATCTGCACGTACACGTACACGTGCGTGCGTGGGCACGTACACGTGTGTGCGTGGGTGCGTGTGCACGTACACGTGCGTGCGTGGACAGCTGGGAGGAAAGCTGATCTGCACGTACACGTACACGTGCGTGCGTGGGCACGTACACGTGTGTGCGTGCATGTGCACGTACACGTGCGCCACGCACGCACACACGTGTACGTGCCTATGCACGCACGCACGTGTACGTGCACACACGTGTACGTGCCTATTCACGCACGCACGTGTACATGCACACGCACGCATGTGCACACGCACGCGCGCACGTGTACGTGCACACGCACACGCACCCGCACATGCACACACGCCCGCACGTGTACGTGCAACGTACACGTGCGTGTG
>NW_014579232.1:10849-12245 GCF_000485595.1 Priapulus caudatus
CGTACGCATGCACGCACGCACGCATGCACGCACACTTGCCTTGTCTTCCTCTGCTGGGATAGCTCTTCGGTGTATCTTCGTAATCTCTTCCGGAACTACGCCTGCGAACAAGTGAACAGCCATCGTCAGTTAAACGACAAATGAGCGAGCGCAACGTACACCACACGAGCCGTGCAATTCCACCGATCATAACACTGCAATATGGTAATATGCAATAACCAAATAATAAAACGAGTAGAATTTGTGAGGCAACAATTCCAATTTAAAAAAACATTTTTTTTTAAAAATCCAATTTTCGCTGCGAGGAGGGCGCCGCCGCCTACCTCGACCTGTCGTCGAAATCCCTGGAGGAGCCACCGTCGCGGCTCGCTCCCGACATCTTCATCTCCTTGCGGTTCCTTTCTTCGATCTCCTGCTCGCGCGACAGCGTGTCGACGGGCTTAGCTCCCCCGAAGATGTCACGGCTCTGCGTGGAAGGCCTCGGCGGCTGCGCCGAAAACAAGAGAACGGTCATCGCACTTACGAAGAACGCCGGAGGTATGCGCGCACGCACGTTTACTGCGCGTGCATTACGCACAGTCATCGCTCACACAACATAAACAAGTGCCGCAGAGCGACAGCGCTCAACTGACGTGTACTGTAGCCGGGTATTCTTCTGATAAACTCACTGGCAACCGAATCAAGTGCGCCCTCCTGCCACCGCGTTGATAGGCCTTGCTATACCGGTAGTACAGTAATAAAAATATAGCTGTGTAACTTTAATGACTTCGCTATATTAACGTTATCATGGATATCAGGGTTCGACACTAACGCTAGTCCGTTAGTCCGAGACTAGTAAAAAATCAGAAGGACTAGTAGATTCCCATAGCAGTTAGTCCGGCGGGACTAGTTATATTTCCCCGTCCCTCACCGTTCCAATTTCCCATCGATTTTACCGGCGGCAGCGTCTCTCATCCAAGATCCAAAGAGCTATATATAACTCGTCCCCATTAACAAGTTTCCCCTCTAAGCATGCTAGACCCTACTACGGCAGTACAAACATTGTTAAAAACAATGGGACCACGAACCCAGTCTATGGATCGATCGCTTGACAGCTGTTGACATAGAACAAACGGTCTGATTGTAGAAATAACGTGCGTGCACACGTGTACGTGCCCACGTACGCACGCACCTGTACATGCACACGCACGCAGGCACGTGTATGTGCACACGTACGTACACACACACGCACGCACGCACGCACATGTACGTGCATACGCACGCACGTGTACGTGCATACGCACGCACGTGTACGTGCACACGCACGTACGCACGTGTACGTGCACACGTACGCACGCCCGCACGTGTACGTGCACACGCACGCACACACACACGTGCACACGCACGCACACACGCA
>NW_014579232.1:14124-17487 GCF_000485595.1 Priapulus caudatus
CCCCCCCCCCGACGTCCCGAATATCAAGATCGCACGTTGCGCGGTTAAGATTTGTGGCGTAACTGTTGACGCACGAACGGACTGACGGACGGACATTCATCTGTTCATGCGATTCTACAAGCTGCATCTGACTTCGTCAGCTGAGCTAAAAGTAAAAACATGTATAATAAAAATATAATAATACACACACACACACACACACCTCCTCCCCGACGTATCTCCTGGGTGTGCCACGCCCGCACGCACACACACAGACACACCTCCTCCCACCCACACCTCCTCCCGCACACACACACACGTACCTCCACCGGCTTATGCAGCTTCTCCTCAATCAGCAGCTCCTTTGCGAGCGTGTCCACCGGCTTTGCCCCGCCGAATATCGACTGCTGCGCCTTCGTCGAGGCGACAGCCTCCTCATCCTTCGGGGCCGACCTCGGCTTCAGCACCATCTTCGGCCGTTCGTGACCGGTGTCGTCGTCCCGTCCTCTGTAGTCGCGGCGACCGCCTGTAACCACGACGACGACGAAACAAACGCTGACGAGGAGTTATATGCTGGTGTAGCTCGAGATACGATGCCTACTGCGATACTTTTAAGAGAGACTACCTAGCAAACTATACAGTGTATACACTCAACCGCGATTCTACCAAACATGTGAACGCTTAGAAATCTGTATCGTGGAGTGCTTGGTAAACAACGACTACTGAACTGCGAATTGTCTCGCATTTCTTTTGTTATCTGAGTAACCTATGCTTCTCAATGCTATGGATTTCATTCAGTAGATGATCGATACGCATATCGTGAATGGCCAAATATATCGATACATGTATCGTTAAGGTTTGCCTCGCGATATATCGATAAATCGATCCCAACGCTGACACGCTCGCTTAACACGCGCTCACTATCGCAATATGCTCACAAATGATCTCTCGAGTGAGCCGACGTAAACCGATTCCGAGCGAAAATTCGACAGGCAGCAAAACGCGGACGTCCGACAATTTTGCGACAAGCGAAAAATAAAAACCCCACTCAGTCCTGGTCGTCTCACGCTACACGCCTCGAAATACGGCGGTTTTCTTCAGACGACTCGCATCAACACGAAGAAAATTCTTTGACAAACAAACACTAACATCTGGCATGCGCTTGCATTGCACATGACGAGTACAGTATGTGCGCAGGTGTGCGCGCGAGGCGGCATGGGGAAGCAACTTCGACAGGTATGCGATCAGACCGCGCAACCGATTAGAGAAGCTAAATAAAGAATAGATGAGCGAATGCCGACCATCAACTGTGAGTAACGCCTGCCTCCTTAAGGAATTGCACATTAAGGATTAGTTAATTGCGAGCTGTAGGTCGTTAGTCGCTTTATCTGCTAGCGTGTGCGCGGGTGGAAAGCACGACTCACCGCCTCTGTCGTCGTAGCCGCCGCTGCGGTCTCCGTATCTTCCGCCGCCACCTCCCCTGTCGTCTCCGTATCTGCCGCCGCCGCCGCCGCCGAAGCCGCCATCGCGTCGTCCGTACCCACCGTCCCTGCCTCCGTCGTCCCTGCTCCTGTACCCTCCTCCGTCTCTGCCTCCGAATCCTCCGTCTCTGCCTCCTCCGTAACCGCCGTCTCTTCCTCCTCCGTAACCGCCGTCTCTTCCTCCTCCGTAACCGCCGTCTCTACCTCCTCCGAAACCACCATCTCGGCCTCCTCCGAAACCCCCGTCTCTGCCTCCGTCCCTGCCTCCATCCCTGCCTCCGTAACTGCCAAATCCTCCATCTCTGCCTCCATCTCGACCCCCGAACCCGCGGTCGGAGCCTCTGTCGCCTGAAAATGGGAAAAGCGAAAACGTAACGCACGACTGACATGTGAAAATCTCTCCCAGCAATCTCTGCATTCTCTGCAAATTCATGCGATCCCTGAAAATTCTCTGCAGACACCGAAAATCTGCGACACGACATAGGAGACAGATCTGATTAGATTTAGACCCTGTTAATAATAGAACAGAAGTTTCAGTATATCTTCTGATGTAAAAACTGTATGTCCACTTAGTGTTCCGTCCGACACATGACTTTATGTGTGGTTCTCCTAGTTCAAACAATTATTGAGTGATTGTTTTCAAGTTGCAATTTAAATACATGTTATATAATGTTTATATTGTTAGATATATTTCTAAAATCTGACATGAACAACTGTAAAAAATGCTTAAATAACCCATCAAAATGTCCCGTCCGACACGTATGGAATCGCACAGAAGAATAAATGGGGGAATGCAGTTTGCACACTAGGGAAAGTTGAGCGGGGGTTGTGCACCCCGTAGGTATAGCGGGTCTACATTTCACACGAAATTGTGATTCAACTCGGGAATTTTTCCTACGCGAAACAAGACGCGAGACGAAACACGACATGAGCTAAAAGAACCAAGAATCCAAACTCCAGAACTTGAAGCAAGGATTTCAACAACAAAACACGATTTCCACTGCGTTCACTACACAGAGTCAGATGCGGCAGCATCACAGCAGACTCCACCGCACGCGTCTCTCACCGTATCCTCCTCGGTTGAGGCTCTCCTGCGGCGTCGGAGCCGCCCTCCAGTCTCCCTCCGTCTTGTCCTCCCCGTTGTCGTCATAGCGACCGCCTCCGAAGCCACGGTCGTTGTCGCGCTCTTGGGTTCCCGCGATGTCCACGCGAATCTTCCTGTTCATGAGCGTCTGCGCGAAAAAAAAGCGGCGACACGCCGGCATTGACACCGTCGATTCCGCAAGAGACACGAGACAATGTTTCCGTTAAAATCAACGGCCGAATAACTTAACGAACATCCGACGAATCGAGGGGAATTAACCAAGGTAATGGCTGTCGAGAAATCAAAGAGTCTCCTTCGTTACATAAATATTCTGATTAAAGTCCAAGGCAAAAGTAAGAGTACGAAGTTTAATAAGGTCCACGTCCACGTAGTAATAATGCCCATCGTGCTTCGTATCCAAGGCGAACTAGTGGGAACTAACTGACCATGGGAGCGGCTGTCGATAGAGAGAGATAGAGATCGAGAGATTTATACAGCATTCCCTTTCGTTACCTCGTCGTTCATGTTGATGGCCTGCACCAGAGAATCACGATCTTCAAACTCTGCGTAGCCGAAGCCCTTCAGGCGACCGCTGTCTCCTCCCTCGCGCGGCAGCCTAACCGACGTCACCTGCACGATACATCGCTCGTTAGATAAAGGTGACGGTAAAATGATAATCACACATGTGTACACAGATACAGACACGTGGGTCCCGCGAAACATCGCTCGTTAGATAACCGCACAAGGTAGAATCGCATGCACGCACGCACGCACGCGCACGCGCACGCACGCACACGCACACACGCGCACGCACACACA
>NW_014579232.1:23649-28612 GCF_000485595.1 Priapulus caudatus
AGAAGAAGAAGAAGAAGAAGTGAGAAGAAGAAGAAGAAGAAGAAGAAGAAGAGGAAGAAGAAGAGGAAGAAGAAGAAGAAGAAGAAGAGGAAGAGGAAGAGGAAGAGGAAGAAGAAGAAGAAGAAGAAGAAGAAGAAGAAGAAGAGGAAGAGGAAGAGGAAGAAGAGGAAGAAGAAGAAGAAGAAGAAGAAGAAGAAGAAGAAGAAGAGGAAGCGGAAGAGGAAGAAGAGGAAGAAGAAGAGGAAGATGAAGAAGAAGAACAAGAAGAAGGAGAAGAAGAAGAAGAGGAAGAGGAAGAGGAAGAAGAAGAGGAAGTGGAAGAAAAAGAAGAAGAGGAAGAGGAGGAAGAAGAAGAAGAAGAAGAAGAAGAAGAAGGAGCAGTAGAAAACAAAGAAGAACATATATATATATACGTATATACATGTATATATGTAGATATATATACGTATATACTTATATACGTATATAAGTTAAAGTGATCTTATGGCAGTAGCGAGGTCTTGTTATAATTTTCAAACGAAACATGATTCTTGTGCAATCCTTAAGCGTTCCACTTTAGCTTTCCGTTTTCGTTTCCACAGGAGATTGAGCGTCTGACTGGAGAGAACGAAAAACTACGTAATCGGTTCAAGGCGTTGGAAACCCAAGTACGTTTCTTCTATCTATGAAGTAAATGTTGTTTAGATAACATATATATATAGAGAGTCTGTATCCTTAAACCGATCGCTATGTGTATTTGTATGTCACTGGAATGAAGGAGTTATTAGAAAGCTCCCCATCGGTTTGGATAAATGTCAATCTATACGATGTATTTGATGTAGATCGTAACGGAATGTTTTATTGAGTGTATAATTACACAATCGTTGAACTCTTCTTGGCTGTCCCTACAGTGCTGAGATTTTACGGGATATTTTCATGGGATTTTACGTGCTTATCTTGCAGACGTCGTTGATCTTGGAGGATAAGAGTAAACTGACTGCAGGGCTGGATAGAACCACGGCGGAACTACAACAGATGAGATCGTCGAAGGTAGGCACCCTACACCCTGACCTTACGTGACCTCTGACACTGCTGATGTCATGCCTCGTGGGGCAATGCTGCTCGCGGGGCGGTCACGAACTTTAACAAAAAACAAAGCGTCAAGAAACATCAGAAATGGTTGTGAAAAAAACCTGTCTAATAATTCTCAAGCATCATGACAGACGTGTCAAGGTGCAAAATATTCGACATTTTAGTCCTAACTATTTATGATGTTTGTAATGCACCTAGATTTTTAACGCATATAGTTGCACATCAGTGTTTGTATGTGTACTTGTGTTTGAATTATATGCAATAAAGTTTTAATAATGATACAATAGTAACATGATAGTAATAATAATCACATGTGTAGTATTACAAATGTTGAAGCAATACATTTTAGACGCAAGTGACGTATATGCAATTACATGGAAAGACTTCATAATAATAGTAATAATAACAACTTGTTGAAGCGATGCCTTCTATCTGTAACAAGAATTTTGTCATTTTCGTGAGAACAGCCAGAAGCAGCCACGGCGGAAGTGTCGGATTTAGAGAAGAAGGTCGCATCTGTGAAGATGGAGATGGAGAAGGTATGTTGTACACCCTGTTCTGCCACTACACTTCACTGGGAAATAGGTTAGAAAGTTTTCGGAGCTTTGAGGTATAGGGCGGGTGTTGAGAGGGCTGTGTTCATGTTTTGTTGTTGGGCTTTTGTGTGGTAATTATGATTTATGTTGTTGGATGCAGGAAATACAGTGTGTTGACTAACTAGTTGAAGTGGGATATTTTTGGTTTTGGTTTTGCACGAATATTTTCTTCGCCTGTGTTGAAAGTTAAAATAGAGAGACAGAGATAGATAGAACGAAACATCGCTCGTTAGATAACCGCACAAGGTAGAATCGCATGCACGCACGCACGCACGCGCACGCGCACGCACACACACGCACACGCACACACGCGCACGCACACGCACACACGCGCACGCACACACGCATACATACACACGCATACATACACATCAGTAGCGAACGATGTAGAGCTAATTACCCTGAGCTCGTGGAAGAACTTTTCGATTTCTTCCTCGTCCACATCGTACGGCAGATTGCCGAGGAATGCCTTAAATGGAGGTTTTGTCGGCACAGCACTTAGGTCGACGTTAGGGCCACGTGCTGCCCGTGGCGCCGTCGGCAACGCCGCGCGATCCAGCTGCGCCATCTTCACCATGTAGGTGTCGTCGTCTGTTAAAGGTAACCGCGGCGATAACGATGACACAGAACGCGCGACGCAGAAATACAGAAAAACGGGAGCAACGAATAAAAATGCGTAAAGAAATATAAATCGGGGTATTGGGTAAAAGAATAATATTATTGAAATACAGAAAATGGGGATATACGATGTGATAAATTAAGATGCATTAAGAAATATAAAATGGGATATTCAGGGTTCTCCAAGCTTTTTCATTATAGCATGGCGGGTGCTGCCTTTACGGTTCTAGTTGCAAATCGCCGAAGGCGGCTTGCGTGCTAGGGGGGTCCGGGGGCTATGATATTTAGAGTGGCGGGTGCATTTTAGAATGGCGGGGCTCGACGATAGCCTGGCGGGCCGCCAGGCTATAAGTGCTCTTGGAGAACCCTGATATTAAGTAAAGGGGTATGATTTATGAAATCACCGACAGTCTTTAGTTGAGAAGATATTATGATAAGGACGCTAACAGTTTGTGACGTATTTGTGACCTCAGAGCAGATACAAATTAGCACTAATTAGCTAGTGAAAAATTATTTGATTGTGAAGAGACTTTGAAGGATTGAAAACACATTGTTGCTTCTGGTCTGCCCTATCCAACTCTCGGTACTACACATCTACCAATTAATTCCGACTGCAACAGGAACCTAGAAACTCACCATCATTTTTATCCATTTCGTCGGCCCAATCCAGGGTCGGTTTTTTGGGAACGTATGGGGCGGCGCCTCCTCCCCCACCTTCCGCTCCAAGGAACTCATTTAGTGATAGGGTTTTACCCTTTTGCTTCTTATTTGCCTTGCCTGCAATACAAACGATTATGTTTCATTATTACCAGTGACGTAATAGTAATACAACGCCGCACCATATGATAAGATTTCGGTTCAAGGATAGAGAACATGGGTCCCAATAAAACCAATGTCATTTACATCAATATAAATATAGTATTATATCAATATAATAGGTTAGGGTTATGGTTAGGGTTAGGGTTAGGGTTAGGGTTAGGGTTAGGATTAGGGTTAGGCACATTGGTTTTATTGGGACCCATGTTCTCTATCCTTGGGCCAAGATTTCTCACATTGGCTTCTATCCTAAATAATAAGAAAACCAAGTTGACTTGATCTTCAAACATTTTAACCAACAATGAATATACAGAGATGCGTGCATAACGGTAGATCGTTTCAATAATGACGCAATCAAAGATACACGTGTGACGTGGGTTCCCTGTCTATAATAAAAAATCGGGCAAAATCATTTGAAGTTTTACGGGGAAACCCACACGCGATTTTTGCTCATTTATTCGGACACACATGCATAAGAATTTATGAAAATATTAAACTGCGCTAGTTCTAACAAAATTCGTCATCAAACGAACGTGCTTTTACACTTTAGTATTTACTGTCTGAACTGCTGGAACGGATCCATCATTTTGACTAGTGGAATGTAGAACCGTTATTCGTGAAAAATTACGCATAATCGGATATCGTTTTGAGCTTACACATAGATTACAGAGCTAACTTTAAGATTTTGAGGATATTTTTAAAATCAACATCTATATAAACTTTTAGCGGCCGAAAATTTGGAAGATTTTAAGTGTATTAACATACCAGATGCGGCCATATTGGAAAAAGAGGTCAGCTCACTCAGCTTCCTGTCACGAAATCGGGGACAGGGTGAGAAATACTTTACCCAGAATGCTGTCCAATGTTTCTAGCAGAAAAATTCAAAGAAACAAGCCAATGTAACGCTATTTGTGTAAACATATATACATTTTTATTGTACATAATTTATTAAAAAAGTAAGAATATTATTTACATCATATTTAGGCGGCATGTGTAAATTATCACTGGAATATTGTATTCTCCCAGCGTGCACTGCGCGAAACATGTAAACAAATTTCGTCGTCAAACAAAATTCTGTCTAGTACTAGTAGTAGTAACATTACTTTATTTTACCAGTATTATCTATCGTTTCTAGCTCCCACAGGATACGTCTTCTCTATATTTTATTGTTTGCACATATTTTTGCGAGGTCTTGCTGCAACCTCTTCACTGCAGTGAGCGATACAGTATCTAGACAGACTATAGAGTATAGTATAGCTCCATTTTGAAGCCGCCTGGACTCGCTCAGAAAATGGTAATTCACAATTTCACTAATATAATGAATGAATAACAACAACAACAATTTCACTGTCAGTATTGAACTCGATGCTCCAAGTGTAAGTTATAAAGCGTGTTTGCATATTTATTATTTTGTCGCTATTATTTAATGTTAAATTGGTAATGAGAATGACATTTACTCATTTTTGGGGTATTAACTATTATAATTGTGATGTAAGCGCAGCGTTTTCACTTCGTGTGTAGAGCGATCTCGGAGTGAATGAGCATCACATGGATCAAATCCTCAGCTACATGAGGTTTGCGAAATATCAACGCGCGCAACGAATCAAGGCCGTCGACGGGAACTTTGAGGATCTGAAGGACAGCAGGTATGTATGGCGGGTGTGTAGGAGTCCTGACCGTGTTTCCTGAGGGACAGCTCCTGCCTTTCTCTCTCTCTCTCTCTCTCTCTCTGTGAGTCAGCATCTCTCTATCTGTCACGCAGGCTGGTGGAGGACGCCTACACCAGCGATGAGATTGCTGAGATGCTAGCGGGTCTGCAGGCGGTCATGCACAGCTCCCCTTCCCTCCCTCTCCCCTTCTCC
>NW_014579232.1:34067-35033 GCF_000485595.1 Priapulus caudatus
GGAGAAGGGGAGAGGGAGGGAAGGGGAGCTGTGCATGACCGCCTGCAGACCCGCTAGCATCTCAGCAATCTCATCGCTGGTGTAGGCGTCCTCCACCAGCCTGCGTGACAGATAGAGAGATGCTGACTCACAGAGAAAGAGAGAGAGAGAGAGAGAAACATCTCGCACACACCATCATGAAACAGGAGCCGCGGTTTCCGTATATATGTTAACAATCTACTAAACGTCTGTCACCGCTTCCAGCACGTAGAATCGACAAAAGCTGACAACCAGGTCCTAGCAACCGACCTGGTCACGACTAAACACAGACTGCTAGAGGTGCAAGAGCAGCTGGAAATGGCCGAGAAGGTATGAAGTCAATCGCGACTCGATCATGGTAACTCTTACCTGTACGTACCTTGAAACCTTCAGGTGAAAATCTGTTGCTGAGAAATGCTTGAGTTACCGAAAAACTGTCAAATGCTGATGAATATTGAATACTGATGCTTAGTTCTTATCCTTGACTTGTTAATTATCACTTGTCAGTAATTATCACCTATCAATTATCAATAATCAAATGCGATTCATTGTATCCCACGCACGGCGCGTTATGTGTTTGCACACGCTTGGGGAGAAAATGCTCAGAGCTGAATCATTTTGCCTGGGGGTGGGGTGGTAAAGCCGCGTGCGGGTTGTATACTAGGCAGGTGATCGTGGGCAGTTCACCATTGACCATATAACAGTATCTACATGTTTCTATGGCGGGGGGGAGACTGCCCCCTTGCCCCTGCCGCTGGTAGCTACGGCCCTGACCTTACATTACGTTACTACGGCCCTGACCTTACATTACGTTACTACGGCCCGCCCTGACCTTACATTACGTTACTACGGCCCTGACCTTACATTACGTTACTACGGCCCTGACCTTACATTACGTTACTACGGCCCTGACCTTACATTACGTTACTACAGCCCTGATCTTACATT
>NW_014579232.1:35681-50058 GCF_000485595.1 Priapulus caudatus
CGATCATTTTCCGTTTTGTTAGCCATTTTGAGTGGGACCTGTCGGAAACCGGTGTAGGGACAGTGATTTTCCGCGATCGCAGAAAACGGACGGAATTCACGGAAATGGCCATTTGAAACGGAAAATACAATTTGGAACGGAAAATCGTTTTTGCTAAAATGTTCACTTTGTGAAGAAGAAAACTGTAAAATTTACACTTTCTTTTGATTTTGTTACCATTAGAATAATATCGAACCTAAAATCAACCTTGATAACACCGAATTCTTACTCTTACTGTCTGAATAGTACTTATTGTAGAATACTGATGTTTGGGCCGTAGTAACGTAATGTTGACCTTACATTACGTTACTACGGCCCTGACCTTACATTACGTTACTACGGCCCTGACCTTACATTACGTTACTACGGCCCTGACCTTACATTACGTTACTACGGCCCTGCCGTAGTAACGTAATGTAAGGTGGGTGGGTGACCTTACATTACGTTACTACGGCCCTGACCTTACATTACGTTACTACGGCCCTGACCTTACATTACGTTACTACGGCCCTGACCTTACATTACGTTACATCGGCCTTGACCTTACATTACGTTACTACGGGCCTGACCTTACATTACGTTACTACGGCCCCGACCTTACATTACGTTACTACGGCCCTGACCTTACATTACCATACTACGGCCCTGACCTTACATTACGTTACTACAGCCCTGACCTTACATTACGTTACTACGGCCCTCACCTTACATTACGTTACTACGGCCCTGACCTTACATTACGTTACTACGGCCCTAACCTTACATTACGTTACTACGACCCTGGCCTTACATTACGTAACTACGTCCCTGATGCTAGGTTACGTTGTCTCACACATAGGAGCTTGAAAGGAAGTTTAGCAAGACAGCAGCGTACGCGAGCATGAAGAAGATTCTTGCCAAGAAGAATGAACAGGTGAAAGACCTACGCAAGGCCCTGTCAAAGTAAGCACCTCCGCCACCGTAGCCGCCAACGACGGCTTAAATTAATTATTTTATGTTATATGTATTTTAGTTATAACTAAATTATTAATTTCTTTGTTTGAATTATTCCATTTATGTTACATTGTTGTATTTCATTAATTTTTCAAATTGATTCATTTTATTAAGATTAAATTTGATCTATTTTTATTAAATCATGTATTAGTGGAGAGGGGAGCGAAATATGTAGTGATATGTATAGCAAGGAGAAATAATAGTACAAGAGAGTTCATTATTTTGTGAAGTGTGTGATTACCAATGTGACACGTACCTTGTTGCCTTTATACTACCTTGGAATGACCTCTGCTTGTAAGCAGTTCTAAAGAAGTTTTCATTCATTTTTTTTCTCCATTTTCTCGATTGTATCTTGCAGGTATGAAACACTTGACGACTTACCCGTGGAGTGATTAGTAAAATTCTCGGCCGCCATGTGGAGCCACATGCACATCAGTGAACTAGCTACGGACATGGCATAGGACTTCTGCTAGGGTGTTGCTATCCCCCGGGCGTGGAGGGACAGTCACGCGATACAGTTGACGTATACTTCAAAGTCCAAATCTTCCACACAAAGATTCCACAGTCATACCTCCGTACTAGACATGGCCTTATATCCCTAACCCTAACCCTAACCCTAATCCTAACCCTAACCCTAACCGTAACCCTAACCCTGATCCTAACCCTAATCCTAACATTAGTGCTGCCACATTGCGGTACTGTCCCTCCACGCCCGGGGGATAGCATTTCCCCTTCTGCTACTGCTACTGCTATTGCTGCTGCTGCTGCTATTGCTGCTGCTGCTGCTGCTGCTATTGCTGCTGCTGCTGCTAGTGCTGCTGCTGCTGCTACTGCTATTGCTGCTGCTGCTCTTACTGCTGCTGCTGCTGCAGCTGTTGCTACTGCTGCTGCTACTGCTGCTGCTGGTGGTGGTGGTGGTAATGATGGTGATGGTTGTAGTGGCAGTGGTGGTGGTTGTCATGGTGATTGCGAGAGCAGTTGCGCGCGATATATTGCGATTCACAGCGACAATGACACAGGTATCTAGACGTATATCTACGTGTCTGCGTGATATGCGCATCTATGCTATACGCACGACGTCATTCGTCGATTACACTGCTGCTCTGTTGTTTTCCGATTCAATGTTTATCGCACGCGTTTTTTCTCACACTGGTCACTGACTGTAATAGTTTATCATTCACCACAAAAACAGAGAGCCAAGTAATCCCTTATAAGGCAACAAAAGCTGTGTGTCCGTCCATCCCATACATCCGTCCCAACTCCTCGGTCTTTATACATGTTACTAAAAAGGCTCATCTTGCGAACGAGAAGGTGAAAAAGCACGAGTATTATTAGTATCATTATTATTATATTATTATGATGTGATTATTGAATCAGTATATATTTTCACTTGTGTGAGCGTGTGTGTGTGTGTGTGTGTGTGTTTTAGCACATTGATATGTTGTGATACGTGCATAGTATATGTCGATATCGATGAGGTAGCGTTTATGACGGCTTTTGCTGTCTATGTGTTTACGTTGCGTTCGTCAGTGAGCATTCCTTGACATTCTTTGTGTCATAGAGTGTGTGTGTGTGTGTGTGTGTGTGTGTGTGTGTGTGTGCGTGTGCGCGTGCGCGTGCGCGTGCGCGTGCGCGTGCGCGTGCGCGTGCGCGTGAGGTGTGTGTGTGTGTGCGTGCGTGCGTGCGCGCGCGTGCGTGCGTGTGTGTGTGACCGGCAGCGCAAAGCGTATCTCTGAGTGGGTAGATAGATGTCTATTACGTTTAGACAGCTATCTGGTGAAAACTCATAATAGTAGTGTGGTAAGTATTTTGTTGTATGCCACACAGCTGGATAGGTTGCGTAGTTTTATGTGTGCGTGCGTGTATACATGTGTGTGCGTGTGTTTATCTGTGTGCGTGAGTGTGCGTGCTCTCGTGCGTGCATGTGTGTGCGTGCGTGCGTGCGTGCATGTATGTGCGTGCGTGTGTATCCGTGTGCGTTAGTGTGCGCGCACTTTCGTGTGTGCATGCGTGTGCGTGCGCGCATGCATGCGCGTGCGTGCGTGCGTGCATGCATGTGCGTGCATGCATACGTGTGCGTGTATCCATGCGTGCGTGTGTGTGTATCACTGTGCGTGAGGTGTGCGTGCTGGCGTGCGTGCCTGCGCGTGCGTGCATGCGTGCGTGTGAATTGAATATCATTCCATCCTCGTTTGGGATAAGCAGAGAGAGAGAGAGAGCGTGTAAGTTGTATTTTAAATTGCACCGAATAAACACCATGTATTTATTTGCGAACCTCAAAATCACGTTCGAATTGTTTCATCGATAAATCGATTATCAGCAATGGTGATCGATTGATTGATAGTCAAACGCTGTTTATTTCGTGAAGTACGGGCAAAAATAACAAATACAACAATATATCATCACAGAGTTTAATCTTATTGTGATTTGTGAATGCAGAGTTAACGTCGATAACGTTGGATTCTAAGCAATTCTCACCATTTATAAAGTCGTAAAAAATCACATAGGAGTACCCTGTATTTCTTCTTCAGAAGTTCACAACATTTCTTACAAAGATTACTACGAGTGGGAATTCGGTTTATTTTACAAATACTGGTTTCCAATTGAATCGCCTATGTTTCAATCAATCGTTCTTCCGCTCCCCTCCCCTCCCCACACCACCAGCTACAAGAATCACACCCCCCCCCCTCCTCCCGGGAAGGAAGTTCTCATGTATTCCGTCTATCTGCTCATGGTATCACGTGACAATCGTCGTGCCGTCATCGGTGCCCGCTAGAGGGCGTGGCAGCTAGCTCACTCGCTGCAAACATCTGGCATGCGACAACAATGACATCTGTTGTCAGAATCACTGTTTCTCTCTATACGCTAAGGCCTTAATATATGCGCATAATAAGACACCAATAAGGCACCTATAAGGGCTAATATGGCACCTATAAGGCCTAAAAAGGCGTAATAAGGCCCAATAATGCACCCATAAGACACAGCAAGGCACTTATAAGGCACCTGTAAGGCTTAATCCGAAAAATCAGAGTCAGAGTAATTTCCATGCGCGGTAGTGGCGCCATCTATAATATCCTCTGCAGGGCGTGCGCGATGACAAGTAGTAGAGCTGAGACAGACAATACTGCCATGTGCCCTGAAATAGAAGGTTCGCCGGTTAAACACTAAAACCATATAACTGATCACAGCGTAGCTAACTATATACACACGCGCGCGCGCACACACACACACACACATACACACGCCCCCCCCCCCCACACACATACACCCCCACACACACACACACATCCCCCCACACACACATACACCCCCCCCTCCCACCTCACACACACACACATCCCCCCACACACACATACACACAGCCCCCCCCCCACCTCCCAACCCCACACACACACCTGAGTCAGGCTTCGATGTGGTTATTATGGTGGGCGGTTCAGTCGGCGGCGTTGACGTCTGCGCGCAATCCCATCCCGTCTTGATCGCATTCTCATTGATCTGCGTGTCCAGCCACTCGATGAGAGGGTTGAAGTACTCTATGAGGGCTCCAGCATCCATCATCTTGTCTCCGGTTAGCATCTCCATCACCTCGGGCCACGGACGCGAGGATCCCATCCGGAGAGCGGCCCTGCACGTCAACGCGGAGAAATAGTGGTGATGTGATGTAATGTGATGTGATGATGTGATGTGATGCGATGCGATGCGATGCGATGCGATGCGATGTGGTGCGGTGCGGTGCGATGCGATGCGATGCGGTGCGGTGCGGTGCGATGCGATGATGTGATGTGATGTGATGTGATGTGATGTGATGTGATGTGATGTGATGTGATGTGTTGTGATGTGATGTGATGTGATGTGATGTGATGTGATGTGATGTGATGTGATGTGATGTGATGTGATGTGATGTGATGTGATGTGATGTGTTGTGTTGTGATGTGATGTGATGTGATGTGATGTGATGTGATGTGATGTGATGTGATGTGATGTGTTGTGATGTGATGTGATGTGATGTGATGTGATGTGATGTGATGTGATGTGCTGTGATGTGATGTGATGTGATGTGATGTGATGTGATGTGATGTGATGTGATGTGATGTGATGTAATGTAATATTATGTAAGGCAATGCAATGCAAATGTCAAAGTCAACCCAAATACAAAGTCACGCAACCGTCGCTTGTTTTTGCAGGTGGTGCGGGTTGTCTCACGAGCTTGTGGTATTTGTATGTAGTTTATGACTCACCGGAGGAGCATCCACGTATTAGTGAGGTTGAGAGGAACTACATCAAGGGATCCTTAAAAGGACAAGTTCACACGCTGGAGAAATTGGTGCATATCTACTCGTCGACTCTTCTAGCAAATCCAATCAATCCACTTACAATTCAACCTAACTATGTCTACTAGTCATCTCTCCACTGACACTCTCTATCAATAGTAATGTGCCATCCATTTTTACTACTTCTAAATTCAATCTCTACTATTTCTATCATCCATAGCTCTACTAACTTTCTAATCTGCACATAATAGCTGAGCCATCTATCTCTAACATCATTCGCATCTGCTTCTACAATCTCTAGTATTCATGCATTTCTACTAGCTTTGGTATTCTAAAGAATTCGCGCGCTGAATAATTAGCGGATGACTCCGCGATGATTTACGTCGCTGTTACCGCTTCATCCAGCACAAGGAAATTCCGTGGGGCAAGATACTGACGTCACCGACAGTATGGCTGCTGATGTACACATTCATGACGTACGCGTGGGGCCTCTCTATGACACTCACCAACCTTCCTACGTACATGTTCGAAATTCTTAAGTATGACATGAAATCGGTGAGTATGAGCGAGAATAGGCCACGCATGTGTTCTCTAGTAAGAATTAGCAGAGAGCTAGAGTGCGTAAAGCTATACGTGCAGTGAGTGCTTACTGACGACTAGTGCATAAATATCGAGTGGTAACATTGCGACAATGTCTCTTACACTACCAAGCATCACCTGCTATTTCAAAGTTTGATTCGGATCATTAATTAACCTGTTCATGTGTTCGATCACCTAGCATGTGAAATGACATACTACCGAACAACAGCCGAATAGTGTTACACATGACTTCTCTTTAAGAATGGATTGCTATCGGCGTTGCCCTTCATATCCAGCTACGTAGCACAAAACATCAGCGGCGCATTAGCAGATTTCGCCATGTCGAGAGATTACCTGTCGAGAGTGTGGATGCGCCGAATATGGACGACTATAGGTGAGCAGAAATCTATTCGCAGAAACTCGCATCGTGTTTAAATCGGCAAACCCGACTAAGATCTGGAGATATTATGTAACCGCGCAGTTATCATTGCGTTTCAACAACATGTTTCGTGTGCACGCGACACAGCATGATTCAACGCCATGTCTCGCAGGTCTGTTCGGTACGGCCATCTTTCTGGTCATCGCCGGTTACATTGACTGTAAGAACGCCTGGCTCGCCGTACTGATGATGGTCATCGGAAATTTCTGCAATGGCTTCATATTCGGTGGTCTTGGAGTCGCCCATCTCGACGTGGCCCCGCGATTCGCATCCGTAATCTTCGGTGTTATTACTACGGTGGCGTGTTTGTGCGGCATAATGTCGCCTTATCTGATCGGCATCATAACCACAGACGTAAGTCCTTCTCACGTACGATGTCTTCATGGTGGGTGCGTAGATGCAGTGCCTTGCTACTACTCTCTCGGTACACATAATATCTCGTTCCATTTTCACTCGCCTGTCTTTTGTGTCTGTTCGCCGCTGTTTGGGGGGGAACATATCTTTTAAGCGGAATTATACGCATAAATATAATTGAGATAGTATCGCTGGAACAGAGTCATTCATCTACACCAGCAATTTAAGGTCATGACGTCACAAAAATTCGTATCTGTTTAACGTGAAAGCTCGCGTATTACAGCGCAAACGCCAGCGGCTGGTTGGACAAACCGACTAGAGCTAGCTTTCTTGTAGATGTTAGATGTTATTTGGCGGAAGTGTGATGGCTATTTGTATTTTGGACAGTAAACATAGCAGTTACATGGTTACAGCGGTGGTATTGCTGTGTAATATAGTACTTCATAGTGATTAGATAGGACAGTATGTAACATTATCGAACCCAGGTAAGACGTGTTTTTTTAATGTTGTTGTTTTGTAGCAAACTCAACAGCAGTGGCAAACCGTGTTCTACATCAACCTTGCGATTCAGTTATCCGGCGCCATTTTGTTTGGAATCTTTTTCCATTCGGACATACTTCCGTGGGCAGCGGTAGACGTTGACGATACCGTAACGCTAGCCAAGGAAGCACGGATTCACAACGGCTTATATAAACACAGCAACGACAATCCTACCCATCACCGTGTTCATCACGCTGCTGCCAATAACATTGAGATCACAAAGCTGTGATCACGAGTATTAGACTGATTTATGGAAAATTTACCACCTACCATCTACATCTACATCTACATAGCTGTCCATTATGTCATGCTACAGTATAGCGACTATTGTAATAATATACACAATGAAATGAATAAAAATCTATTCCTAAATTGCGTATGCGTTGTTGTTATATTGATATCGCTTATTCGAGAAAATAACGTGAGCATCCTTGCATTCTACCAGAAGCATTTTGTACCCAATGCAGAATCATGTTGCTGACAACGGACGGTCTGCTTCTATGCTATGCTACGCTGGTAGGCTACGCTATTTTACGCTATGCTACATTATGCTGATATGCTGATACGCTACGTTATGCTGCTATGCTATGCTATGCTATGCTGTGCGACGCTATGCTGTTATGCTACTCAATGCTGCTATGTTGTATGCTCTGCTCTGCTATTCTATGATATGCCGCTAGTCTATGCTCTGCTATGCTGTGCTATGCTATACTATGCTCTGCTATGCTATGCTATGCTATGCTATACTATGCTATGTTATGCTATGCTATGCTATGCTATGCTATGCTATGCTATACTGTACTATGCTATGCTATGCTATGCTATGCTATGCTATGCGATGCTATACTATACTATGCTATGCTATGCTATGCTATGCGCATCCTAAAACCCCTCTTTAACCCATCACTATCTTAACAAGCGCTTCGTGAAACGGCCCCCTGATTCCCTTCGTAGCACAACTAAATCCTATTATAAACGGCCATTGAACATGAAATTGCCTTCAGTACAGGAAATTACGATGTACGAGGCAAGTCAGAAATTATATGACGATTCTTGTATTTGCTCAAATACCTATCCTGCACACTAGGCTGCTCATCTCCTGCACACTAGGCTGCACGCGTACTGCACACTAGGCTGCACATCAGCAATACAGCATAGCAGCATGGCAAAGCATAGCATAGCATCGTGAAACACTCTATATATAAGGACTTAGCGAGGCTTTTTTTCACGTTTCACAAACGTCTCGCTAACTCAACGACATTGCTATTAAGGAGGAATATTAAGGACAGGTCAGGGGCAGTACTTAGGCTATCGTACAGCAAGCAACGCGAGATTTCCCGCGTTTTCATTGTTTTGGCAAGCAGTAGTGTAAAGCGAAAACCCGCCGAGAAGGTAACTTCTCTGTGTCTACGAGAATACTGTGCAAGGCCTGTGAAGGCATGACGCTCAGGGGTTAAGTGTGGCTAAGAAGCTTCTTATTGTGGTAGCAGATTTTGAAGAGATGAAATGCTTTGTTGCACCTTACATGGGCTTCGGCTGTTCGTGTATGTAATTACTGTATCCTATGGCGCTAATACTGTATCAAAGTAAACGTAAATCTAAACCTTCAGAATTTATGTTGCATTTTTGTTCAGTCAATACGTTATTTGTGGTAGTTCTAGTTGCAGGAAATATGACAACCTTGCTTTAGTTTAATTATTTCTCAGGTACTTGGCATTTAAAAATACTTTTAACCTATTATTTTTAGTTTGCACGCTGTTGCACCTATTATACATTTATTAAAACCAAATGACGCGAGAGATTAGTAACAACTCACAGCGCGCGCGAGAGATTAGTATAGCGTAGCAACTCACAGTTAGCTGGGTCGCCATTAGACTTGTAACATGTCTCTATATATAGACTATCTAGTAGCAAGGTGTAGAGATAGGGTACCAGTCTATGCCGCCAGCAACATCGTTACAGCTGAATTTTAAGGACCGTCTAACAACGCAAAGGCATAAGTTTCGTGAAACACTTTAACGAGGGACGTTTAGGACAGCGTTAGGCTCTCGTACAAGAATTCTAAGGATATCCTTAAGATGGTGTTTTTACGATAGCTTCTTGAAACGGGCCCCCATGGTTATAATCCGGCTCGTGGAGCAGGCGGGACGCAATGAGGAAATGATCACTGCTTTTGAATCTAGTCAGCAGTGCCACTCGTCGTTAGCGTAGATGTCAGATCATGGTATATAGCGCGCGAGAGAGAGAGAGAGAGAGTGCACGCGTGCGTATGTGCGTGCGTGCGTACACGCGAGTGCGTTGAAAAATAGTTCGTGTAAAGCGTTTATATATCATCACCTGGCGCGTCCGTTAGCACAGTTCTGTGAAACCTGCACGCGTATAAGTGCATGCGCAAACGTGTTAGTGTCGCGCAGTGTGTAAGGGTGTAAGGGATGATGGGGTTAGGGAGGTTCCGGCGTGTCTGAGCTCCAACGTCAAAACCAGAGAGAATATGAGATACTATGATACTATCAGGAGAGCGAGATAAGATAATATAGGAGGAGTATATGACTCTCCAAACACTGTGAATTTCAACATTTATGTTGCCTAATATTACACGATGCATATACTTTCACGTCGCAACTCGATAAGAAATTCACTCTAAACTGGAGCGTTGACATCCGCTCTCTAGAACTAAACTTTCTTTGTAATAAATACCTCATTGTCCTTTACGGAGATACTGCCCTTTGAAACGTCAGCACATGGTTCATAGGTTTAACAAGCTGGCGGCCGCACGATTGCCCAGATAGCTTCGAACAGTGGCTAGCCTGTGAGAATCGGTTCTTTTTTTTTTTGGTTATTTTTTTTGTCTGTTAGACAAGAATCTGCCACCCTGTTTGCCGCAGGAGTAAGCAATAACGTATAATGGACATTATATTAATTTAAGATAATACTAGTATGAATGTGTGTATATATATATAGTGTGTATATATGTGATCTGTTACTATATATACCGGTGTATTTATTATAGTATATAGGATAAGTATATATTATGTGTGTATGATATAATAGTTAGAATTATAATATAAGAAGTCTATAATTATTGATTACTCCTGCCGCCAACGAGTGGCATAATCTTGTCAACAGACAAGTACCATTCCTCACAGGCTAGCCACTGTCCGAAGCCTATCTAGGGCAATCTGAGGCCGCCGCTTAGTAAACCACCTATTGAACCATGTGTGCACGTTCAAAGCCTTATATCTCCGTTAAAGGCAAGGTATTGTTAACACAAGTAAATTTTAGTTTAGGCGGAAATGATCCCAACGCTTCATGTAGAGTAATTTTTTCGCGAGTTTGCAGCGTAAGTATATTGAGCGGCTAAAATTAGTGTAGGCAAAGATAATGTTGAAAATTTCACATGTTTTGGAGAGTCATACTCCTCATCATATATCTTACTCCTGGATGATACTATGTTACTCGCTGGATATTCCTTGCACTACACAAGATATCTATCCTACATCTATCATATCTAATCTATCTATCTATCTATCTATCTATCTATCATCTATCTATCTATCCTATCTATCTATCTATCTGTCCTATCTCGCTCTACTACATATATATAAATATATATAAATGTGTGTGTGCGTTGTGGCAGTGTGCGTGTGCGTCGTGCGGGCGGTGTTGCGTAATGCGTCCGTGCGTGTGCGTGTGCGTATGTGTGCTGATCGTGGCCTGATTTGTGATACAAAGAACCAAATATAGGCTCGTGCTTAGCTGAACCATTTTGTGAAACAGTTATTATTTGTTAAGATATATCACCTCTGTGGCTAAATAAATCAAATTGGAAGATTGCGAACAATAATAACTGATTGTGTAAGCCACTACATGTACTGGTCTGCGCACTTGTCAGACTGACGATGACGTACCGGAGTGCTCTAGTCATTTCTTACCGTGTTCACCAATAATAATTTCAGCGAAGGGAATAATAATAGACTCTATTATTAATTATAGATCTATAATAATATCCATAATTATTCTCTCTGATAAGTTATGTGTCACGTTAATTAAGGGCCGGTTAAACATGCGCAATAACATACATTCCACTTTTACGTTCGCAGCTAGTAGTGCATGATCTCAAGCCTCGATGCCCTGAATTGTTCTGACATTGAGTCAAATATTTGCAAAACTTGTTGCGGTGATTTGCTGCTGTATGCGATTCAAATAATTAGATATAAATGAGCAGTATTAGTTATCTGGCATAGTTGTGACTCGCCGTGCGTTAGCTTTGCGAAGACGAACGTCAAAAAACGATGACCGAGTGATTATGTATAAATATGCCGGGGGTGCTATGAGGAAGTAATTTTACGGTGCTATAACGCGCTATCTAGATAAACTCTATACATACATACATACCATATCATACATACATATCATACATAACTACATTACATACATAGATTAGCATACATAGCATACCATACATACCATACCATAACATACATACATACAGTACGACGCACAGCGCCCACGCCACCACACGCCGGCGCGCCACGCAGCACCGCACGCCACGCACGCACCACGCACACACACATACATACATACACACCGCTGTCGCACGGCACGTCACGCAGCATGCACTGGCCAGCATACGTAAGGCCTGGGCGCGAATGCAAGACTGCTACTACCTATAGTACAATACAACCCAATAAATAACTTCTCGCAATAAAAACCCGGTTTGATTCTTACTTCAATATTAGGCACGAATTCAAATATGGCGTAAACGTTGCGCGCTTCTCGGCTACCGACCTCTACCGAGAGAATTCGCAAAGTGGCTCGCCGAGTTATATGTACAATGAAAATGCCTGGAATGTCTGTCATTCGTCGTTAGCGACGAGGGTCATGAACTCGTCGCGGCCTGCCCCTCGCATGTCGCGCCACGGGCGATGAGGATCAATTTCGTCCTCGACGCGGTTTAACGATGGTTATGCGGTGCTGTGCGTCTCTTCTTGTGGAAGCGTTTAACGTATTCTACCTTGCCTGACTGCTCAACAGATCAATTTAGTGTAGCCTCTGGGGGGAACGCCTCTTTCTGCTGAAAACCCTTTGGCTCTTTTTAAAGTCGCTTAACGAAAACATTGTTCAAAGCGTCTACAGTGCGAATCAGATACATCGCAGCGGCATATCTTGAAAGAAATGCGGTGGGTTAAGTGTATTCCTGTTAGCTCCTGCCAGCGATGTCAATCATGAATTGTTGGCTCTCGCATCAGTATTAGGGACTGCGCTGGCATTGGTAGGAAACCTATAAATGCTGTATTTCGGCTCTTAAATACGCAGCTGTTTCTTCGTAGTTGCTTACGAAATACTAGTACAGGTAAGTGTAAACCTATTGCATTGGCACATACCACTCACGACTGCATTCATAATAGCCTGATATAGGATTTATAAACAAAATGAATTTATCATTTAATTGCGCTTTCCTGAGACCAGTTCTACTAGCTGAAGAATATCATTGTTGCAGGGAGGCGAAGAGAATTTTGTCACATCAATGCTACGACAGCTATGTATCAATCTCTGGAGACTCAACCCGTAAGTCGTTGCTTTCGCCTCGTATGTAAGTGTGTAGCAACACAAATGCTAATTTTGGAGGCAGCCTGTAACCAGAATTTCGTTACACTTGACACCACACGCTGAATCCTTTTGGCCCCGTACCGCAGTCTTGCGATAGGCTTCCTTATTCCTACAATTTTCAATAAATTAATGCAGATATAGCAATTTTCTATCATCGTTATTTCTCAAAAATGTCTTTATTTGCCTATATACCTTTATAATCAGTTATTAATTTTGAGTGATTAGAATACACACTCATTTAAGTTCTTTAAAACTGTTGAAGACACTTTAAACCAATACCCACACACTCATAGTAGTCTAGTCAGTTAGATATAATTATCTCTCCACTTCGCCAGTTATCCCTTACCATGACGTAAACATGCTATTTCATGTATTAACCATTCATTAACGTACACTGTGCTCAAGATGAACCAAGTTTGTGCGTTTGTGTGTATGCTTATAACTCTTGCATGTGTGTTGTATAGTGGACTTGTGTGTGAGACCTAATAAAACTTATTAAATGTAATAACTCCTGGGGTTCTACTTAGCTTCGATTTGGCCAGAACAGCTACTAATCGACACCAAGAAGAACTTTTCATCGATACATTATATTAAACCGTCTTTTTTCTGGCCTTGACTCAGTTTCAAGCACACTTACCTCATCTTCTCTACTCGTGTCATCCCCCCCCTCTCTCTCATCTTCTTCTCTCTCCTTTCTCTCCTTCGCTCCCTCGCCTTCCCCCTCCGCATTCCCCTTCTCTCCCTCTCTCTCCACCTCTCTCTCTCTCTCTCTCTCATCTGTCTTACATGTCCTCTCGACTAACTCTCTCTCTGCGCATATCACTCTTCTTCTGGTCCTCTCCCTCTCGTCTGGTTAACAGGTTGGATGCGCGCATGCGCCACTTGTAATCTCATACACCGCTCGGTGCACGCTTGTTAATTATGTTTAACATTAACATTTATGATCTGCGAATTAAACACGAGTGTATGAATGCAGCCGCCGCAACATACAAGCAGGTGCCCGGTGAACAACCAGCTGCGCGCCGCGCTCCAACCTAGGCGCGGGCCTGAACTAAAGCAATCAGCAACAGAAGAGGAACTAAGTACTCAAACTGTCTACACTAGCGACATACACAAGATAACACTTTAATTCATGCTTAAATAACTACAGATTCATCCTGCTATGCTCCGCGTCGAACTATTTTGCAGCTCATATGATATGATAGCGAACTTTCTGGCCAAAGTGGTCTGAAACATATTCAAACCAAAAATTACACAACCGGTCGCAGGGTACGCACCGACGGGTGTCACGAAATAACACAACAGAACACCAATTCTTCACTTTCTACAATGCCTTTCTAGACGTCCACGAGCCGATCTAATCATGCGATGTAATATGCAAACTATTGCACCTTCGTCAGATATCATCCGTACGCGAAACAAATTGCCAAAAAAGGCCTTTTCTTAGAGACGAAATAGTCCTGCGCCTCTTTTAGAGAGAGATCGAGTACGAACTGAAACGAATTGACCGTGGTTGTGGCGAGAGGATGCGCATGTACGATGCGAATCTAGC
>NW_014579233.1:0-7050 GCF_000485595.1 Priapulus caudatus
GAACCTGGCGGCTACAGAAGAACAGCACAATGTGAACCTGACGGCTACAGAAGAACAGCACAATGTGAACCTGACGGCTACAGAAGAACAGCACAATGTGAACCTGACGGCTACAGAAGAACAGCACAATGTGAACCTGGCGGCTACAGAAGAACAGCACAATGTGAACCTGACAGCTACAGAAGAACAGCACAATGCGCGTTTCTACGATGATGATAAGATAAACACAAGCTAGTCAAAAAGCAAAGAATATTCTAAATATAATATAAAGACACAAATATACAAATATAACTATTGTATATATATATATACACATATATACATATATATATATATATATATATATATATATATATATATATATATATATATATATNGTTAATAATTGGCGGCAATATCACACCTAGCTGTACAATGAATAGATTGTATACGTCGGTATAGATATCTTCACGCTAGCGGTAGGTATAAAGCTGTACGGCCCGCGATACGAGAGCAATGCAGGTTGTAAGGCAGTCTCGTGCGAGGCAGGTAGGTGGATGGATATATATGCGCTAGGTGTGCGGACATGCGTGGGGAAAACACTCATACCCCGATATATAAAAAAAACGTGCTAGGTCGCGCGTAGTGAGACAGGGTTTCTGAAAACACTCGTCCTAATAAATAGTTACATGTCTTTGTGTCATGTTTGAAACGGTCTCAAGTAGCGATTCATGTGCGTCAGATACCCAACCAACCAGCAATAAAAGCCAACCTGAACACGCTCTTAGTCGTAGATTTCCGCGATGAATTCAGAATGCACTGCAGGCCGTATCTATATCATCACGAGTGTATTATATAATATATATACTATATGTACAGTCCTGATATAATTACATCTATGTGCCAAGTAACGAATGCTCGAGTAACAAATACTGTAACTCATACTTCCATATTGTAAAGATGGATAAATGGAAGCAGGAATTAGGGGGTGGGGGTTGGGTGGATGGAAGCAGGCACTAGGGGGTGGGGGTTAGGTGGATGGAAGCAGGCATTAGGGGGTGGGGGTTGGTGGATGGAGCAGGCTATTAGGGGGTGTCGGGTGGTGGATGGAAGCAGGCGGAAATTAGGGGGTTGCGGGGTTGGCGTTGATTTGAAGCAGGGCCACTACTGACTAGGGGGTGGGTTGGGTGGATGGAAGCAGTCATTGGGGGTTGGGGTTGGCGTAGATGAAAACAGGCACTAGGCTATGGTGGGGGTTGGGGGATGCGAAGCAGCGCACTAGGGGTGCGGGGGGTGCGTGTGGCATGGAAAGCAGGCATTAGGGGGAGGGGGCGGGTTGGGTGGATGGAAGCAGGCACTAGGGGGTGGAAGAGTGGTTGAGATCGAAGCAGCAGTAGTGTGGTGGTTGGCGTGACGCCGAAAAGCAGAACACTAAGCTGAGGTGGGGTTGGCTCGTGGCATGGAAGCAGGCACTAGGCGGGTGGGGGTTAGTCCGTGGATTGCGAAGCAGGGGGGCACTAGGGGTTGGGGGCTGCGGCTGGATGGAAGCAGGCACTAGGCGGGTGGGGTTGGCCGTGGAAATGGAAGCAGGTAGGCACTAGGGTGCGCGGGTGGGTGGCATGGGAAGCAGCACGTAGGGGGTGCAGGGTTGGCGGGATGGAAGCATGAAATAGGGGGTGTTGGTGTGCCGATGGAAGCAGGCACTAGGGGCGTGCGGGGTTGGTTGGACGGAAGCAGACATTACGGGGTGGTGGTTGGCCAGTGGATGGAGCAGGCCACTAGCGGGGTGGGGCCGTTGGGTGGATTGGAGCAGCATTAGGGCGGGGGGGTTGGGAATGTGTGGACGAAGCAGAGACATTACGCGGTGGTGTGGATGTGGATGGAAGGCAGCACTATGGGGGTGGGGTTCGGGTGGCATGGAAGCAGGCACTAGGGTGGTGGTTGGCTCCGTGGCATGAAGCAGGCACTATCGTGGGGTGGGCCGTTGGCCTCCTGGTGGATGGGAAGCAGGCACTAGGGGGTGGGGCGTGGTGGCTGGTTTGGAAAGCCGGCACTAGGGCGGTGGGGGTGGGTGGACGGAAGCAGACATTACGGACTGTGGTGCGTGGTTGGGTGGATGGAAGCAGCGCACTAGGGGGTGGTCGGTTGGGTGGATGGAAGCAGGCACTAGGGGGTGGGGGTGGCTACTCCCGTGGCATGGGAAGCAAGGCACTAGGGATCGGTGGGGGTTGGGTGGATGGAAGCAGGCACTTAGCGGGGTGGGGGTCTGGGTGGATGGAAGCTAGGCACTAGCGGGCGTGGGGGTTGGGTGGATGGAAGCAGCGCACTAGGGAGGGGGGTCTGGGTGAATGGAAGCAGGCACTAGAGCGTGGGGCGCTTAGTGTGGATGGGAAAGCAGGCACTTAGCGGGGTGACGGGGTTGGCGTGGATGGAATGCAGGCCACTAGGGGGGCGGGCGGCGTGGCATGGAAGCAGGCCCCACTAGGCGGGTGGGGGTTAGGTTGGATGGGTAAGCAGGCATTAGGGCTGGGGGTTGGCCGTGGCATGCGAAGCAGGCTTTAGGGGGCGCTGCGGGGCTTGGGTGGATGAAACAGGTCATTAGGGGGTGGGGTTAGGTGGATGGAAGCAGGCACTTAGGGGGTGGGGGTTGGTTGTGGATGAAGCAGGCCCACTAGCGGAGTTGGGGAGTTGGGTGGATGGACAAGCAGGCACTAGGGGGGCGGGCGGCTGCGATGGAAGCAGGCACTAGGAGCGTTGGGTGGCATGGAAGCAGGCATTAGGGGTGGTGTCGTTGGGTATGGAAGCAGGCACTAGGGGGCTGGGGTTAGGTGGATGGAAGCAGGCATTTAGGGGCTGGCTGGTGTTAGGTGGATGGAAAGCAAGACTAGGGGGTCGGTGGCTTGGTGCGATGGAAGCAGGCATTTAGGGGGTGCGGGCGATTGGCGTGGGATGAAGCCAGGCATTAGGGGTGGGGGTTGGTGGATGGAAGCAGCGCACATAGGGGCGGGGGTTGAGTGGATGGAAGCAGCACTATGGGGGTGGGCGGTTGGGTGGCATGAAGGCACCCGGCCACTAGGGGTGGGGGTTGGGTGGATGGAAGCAGGCACTAGGGGGTGGGGGTTGGGTGGATGGAAGCAGGCACTATGGGGGTGCGGGGTTGGCAGTGGATGAAGCAGGCATTAGGGGCGTGGCGGTTGGCGGTGGATGCGAAAGCAGGCACGTAGGGGTGGAGGTGCAGCTGCGCATGAAGCAGTCATTAGGGGGTTGGGCGCCTCAGAGTTCGTGGGTGGATGGCAAGCCAGGCCACTAGAGGGGTGGGCGCGTGCGCGTGCGATGGCAAGCAGGAATTTAGGGGGTTGGCGGGTTGGCGTGATGCGAAGCAGGCATTAGGGGGTGAGGGGGTTGGCGAGGATGGAAGCAGTTAGTGGTGGTGGGGTTGGTCACGAGGATGAAGCAGGCACTAGGGGGGGGGGGTGGTGGGTGGATGAACCAGCAAGTAGCCGGGTGGGGGCCTGGGTTGGATGGAAGCAGGAATTAGGGGGTGGGGGTTGGAACCGCACGTGATGGAAGCAGGCACTAGGCGGGTGTGGCGGTTGCAGTGCGATGGAAGCAGTCATTGGAGGGGTGGCTGTGGGTTGGATGGAAGCAGGCACTAGGGTGTGACGGGGTTGGGTGGATGAAGCAGGAATTAGGGGTGCGGTTGGTTGGGTTGATGGAAGGCAGGCATTATGGGGGTGGGGGTTGGCGAGGATGGCAGAGCAGCGCATTAGGTGAGTGGCGGGCGGTTAGGAGGATGGAAGCAGGCACTATGGGGTGCCGGGGGTGCGCGTGATGGAACCTAGGCTAGAGGGGTGGCGGGATGGGCTGGAGGGAAGCAGAATTAGTGGGTGGGGGCTGTGGGTGGAATGGAAGCAGGCACTAGCCGGGTGGGGTTGTTGTTTGGATGGAAGGCAGGCACTAGGCGCCGGGTTTGGGGGGCTTGCGACCCGCTGGATGAAGCAGGCGACTAGGGCGGTGGGGGTATGGACCGGTGTGGATGTAAGCCAGGCACTAGGGGTCCCGTCGGGTGGCCGTGGCATGAAGAGGCAACGCTGAAACGCATTCGTGCGTAAATGATAATTATTTCATTTCCTACACGCACTCACACACGTTGAGTTGTTTTCAGTGGGAATTCAGCATCTTGCGCGTGTGTGGGGGTGGATAAACGCTGTATTTAGCAGCTGGCGGCCGCACACACCGCCTGCCTCCTACCGCCTGCTCGCTCACACATGAAGCTGCCAGCCAGCCGTCTACATGCGTCAATTCTGTGACATTTCACGAATTTTTATCCTATCAACAATTTCTGTTGTTTCTGCGGGTTTCCGGTATATAAGCCGTGTTTATAGTTTTTTTAATGGGCATTTTCCATTATTATCTCACGTCGGGTGGACATGCCGCGGCCTGTGTGCGATGCATGGTGTGTAAGAGCCACACCCTCTATCCTCCTCCTCTCTTTAGAGCGTCCACCCTTCTCTCTTTACTCCCAGCTCTCCTCCTCCCCTTTCTCTCTTTCCTCCCAGTGTCCACCTTTCTCTACCTCCTCCCAGCGTCCACCCTTCTCTACCTCCTCCCAGCGTCCACCCTTCTCTACCTCCTCCCAGCGTCCACCCTTCTCTACCTCCTCCCAGCGTCCACCCTTATCTACCTCTTTCCAGCACTCTTATCAGATCTCTCCCTCCCAGCTCCCTCCATTTGGTTCCTGTTCCCATCTCATACCTGCTATTTGCCCTCGCACTTTTTTATTCCTTCCATGCATGTGTCATGTCTTTCCCCGTCTACCTCACTTCCTCTCTATCCCTCATTCTTTTTCCACTCCCTATCTCTTTGCCTATCCCTTCTACCCTGCCCTATCTCTCTGAGACTCTCTCTCTCTCTCTCTTGGGGGCCACAAATAGCATGGGCCGTTCAGGCTACTTTAACATTACAAGCACGTAGTATTGATAGATGGGGGCTGTTGATAACCGATGCTGCTGCTGCTGCTGCTGTTGCTACTGCTACTGTTGCTGCTACTGCTGTTGCTGCTGCTACTGTTGCTGCTGCTACTGCTGCTACTGTTGCTACCACTGCTACTGTTGCTGCTGCTACTGTTGTTGCTGCTACTGTTGCTGCTGCTACTGTTGCTGCTGCTACTGCTGCTGCTGTGGCTGCTGTTGCTGCTGCTGCTACTGTTGCCGCTGCTACTGTTGCTGCTGCTACTGTGGCTGCTGCTACTGCTGCTGCTGTGGCTACTGTTGCTGCTGCTACTTCTGCTACTGCTGCTGCTGCTGCTGCTACCGCTACTGCTGCTACTGCCAATGCTGCTGCTGCTGCTACTACCGATAACTGACACGACACTTGACTGTAAGCGCGCAGTTTTTAATAGCTACAATTTGGCTTGCTGAGTTGAAAGGTTTGCTACATGTTCACAGCCACACATACATACGCGCACGCACGCACGCACGCACGCACACACGCACACAGCGCTCCATTGTAGACAACGCTAACCTATTTCTTCTACGATGACGGCGCGTGATGTAACGCCAGTAATAATATATAATCCGGCATATCGCCTACAGTGACGATTTATAGCAAAACCCTTACCACCCGTGCAATGTCGCACGCTGCTTCAGCCGTAACTAGAGCGTTGTGTATTTATATATAAGCAGCGAAACAATAAGATTGCGACAAGGCGGACACGCAGACGAAATCATAAAAAGGTTTAACGGCCTTCTCTCCTAAATCAGGTCACATTCAGAGTATGTGTGAATGTGCAGCCATGATTATATGCATACATGTATGTAGAAGGCGTTGCCTTGTTTACAGACAGGTAGGTAGGTATGTATGGAGAAATGATTGCGTGGCGGGTAGTGCATCATCATCACAATCCCAGTCATCCGTAATATATAACAAATGTAATTTCTCACACGTTATGCACTTGCATGCATAATTTAGCAGCCATCCTCTCGCTCTCGCCTCTACCTCCCGGCGACCACGATGTACAATCGCAGTAATGGCACGAGCAAATACGCGTCGGAGCTGTACGCTGTCATGTATTTATTTATTCATCCATTGCTAAGATGTAAATTCTGTGCGTTTATAGCCGATTATATGAAAGAAATAGCGAGCACAGAATGCCCTGGGTCTGCACGTGTCGTAGCAGTGCGCCCACTCATGCTATATTATGCATAATATGAACTCATTCCGGATTAATTATTAAGTTATTTTAATTTAAATCATTTACCATTATTAAGTGTTTGTTTGGAATAGATGAGAGTGCTTGAAATAGGAAGGAATAAACCTGCTTAAGGATATATCGTAAAATCACGTCACTGGCCTCATGCCAGGATTGCGATTCTAACTAATGTGATCGATATTAATTATTAATTCATCCTGCAGATGTCGCAGATATCGCTCTTACCACCATAATGCCTTCTACTGTTTTGTGATTTCCTTTTATGAGATAGACGTGCGTGATGACGTGGTAGGGCAGCCCTCGTGTTAATCACGTGGTAGGGCAGCCCTCGTTGTTAGTCAAGTGGTAGGGCAGCCCTCGTGTTAATCACGTGGTAGGGCAGCCCTCGTGGTTAGTCGCGTGATAGGGCAGCCCTCGTCGTTAGTCACGTGGTAGGGCAGCCCTCGTTGTTAGTCACGTGGTAGGGCAGCCCTCGTTGTTAGTCACGTGGTAGGGCAGCCCTCGTTGTTAGTCACGTGATAGGGCAGCCCTCGTCGTTAGTCACGTGGTAGGGCAGCCCTCGTTGTTAGTCACGTGATAGGGCAGCCCTCGTCGTTAGTCACGTGATGTGATAGGGCAGCCCTTGTTGTTAGTGACGTCACGTGATAGGGCAGCCCTTGTTGTTAGTCACGTGATAGGGCAGCCCTCGTTGTTAGTGACGTCACGTGATAGGGCAGCCCTCGTGGTTTGTGATGTCACGTGATAGGGCAGCCCTTGTTGTTAGTCACGTGATAGGGCAGCCCTCGTTGTTAGTGACGTCACGTGATAGGGCAGCCCTCGTTGTTAGTCACGTGATAGGGCAGCCCTTGTTGTTAGTGACG
>NW_014579233.1:11839-14096 GCF_000485595.1 Priapulus caudatus
CGGGCGGGCGGGCGGGCGGACGGGCGGAATTCGGGCGGGCGGGCGGGCGGTCCTACGGGTGGGCGGGCGTTCGCCGCTCCCGCACGGACGGGCGTGTGTACGTCCGTGCGGGAGCGGGCGACAGGCGTGCGTGCGTGCAGACATATATCAGGTGTTACATAATAGCAAATTAATTAACATATTAATTTAATTATCTTTCCAATTGTTATACTGCTATAATGATTAAGTAACTTAACGATCTTAAGTTTATGTTATATTAATTTAGTAAAAGTAATTAACCTTCAGTATAATTAATGTTACTAAAAATACTCCCTACAACTTGCGCTTATTAAAACATAGTTTTACTAGTCTCCCAGTGCGCGTAGAAATGTTACTGTATTATAGCTTGGAGTAATCATTCTGACGTCAGAATAATTACTCCAAGATTATAGTATCACTTTAGATGGCGGTAGAAAACAACATGTCGCTGTATTATAAGACGTGACGTCATTCAGACGATCTGTGGCGTGTTTACTTCGTTATTATTGTTTGTGGTGTTTGTTGTTGTGTTGTTATGTCTGTTGGTGTGTGATGCGTAGCTACGGACTGTGTGTGTGTGTGTTGTGCGTGCGTGTGTGCGTGCGTGCGTGCGTGCGTGTGTGCGTGCGTGCCTATCATGACTAGCATTGGTTGATGGCAAGTTTTACATGAACGCGTCAGTAGATTTTATAACAATAATAATAATAATGGTAATAATAACAAATTCACTGATTATAACAATGATAACAATTGTTATGTCGTTGCACGCGGAGTTATTGCTGGGCTGTACGTGTGATTGGTCAGTCAGTCTCTAATGTTGGAGGAGCAGTGGACTGGAGATTAGACAGAGAGATTACTGAACGCCAGACTGCTTGCTGTAGATGCCTGCAGCTTTACAAAGCAATAGCATTGAAGGCCTCATAAATGTGTGCTTCTTACTTACTGCTCCCTCATCAAGATCAGGTTTATAATTGAACTGCCAACAATAAAGTTTGCTGTTTCATACGCTGGCGTAATATAAAGTTTAATGCTGGCTAATGTAAAGCAGAGGACGGATCTCACGTAAATATCCGCTACGTCGGCCTATCACGTAATAAATCCAACAAAAACAGGTTAGCTCGTTTATTTGGCATCTTGGGTTGAACAGCTGCGATCTTACCGCAAAAACGCGGTCGCAGACAGAAGTCCGACTTATAGAAGCCTACGCCTCTCAGTGTAGAATAGCTAGCTAGCTCATCGCAGACTTGTGTGTGTAGCTAGCTGACACAGACTTGTATGTGTAGCTAGCTGACACAGACTTGAGTGTCTAGCTAACTGTGCAGAGTTATAACTAGCTCACGCTATCTCAGACACGTTGGGTGTGACACAATTTGCTCAGGTGTAGCTAATTATAAGCTGAGATAGGCTAGTCTTGAGGGAACATAGAATTCTAGTCTGTTAGGGTTAGGGTTAGGCTTATGTCAGTTGTGAGCTACAGCGCTGAGGTTTCCATGCTATTAAGTTCATATCGCCGGGAGAATAGAATGTAAAGTGTAGTTGTAGAGCCGGATGTTTACTGCAGCGGTAGGTATGAGCAAGGAGCTAAATATAACAAGGAGAGGAAGCGGATTGGCTGTGCGCTTTTCGCCTCAAGGGCGCCATCTATGGACCATAATCAGCTGAAACGGCTGTGCAGACCGTTTTCGCCTCAAGGGCGCCATCTATGGACCATAATCAGCTGAAACGGCTGTGCAGACCGAACCCTGAGACAATAGAACACTAATCTGTTCTAGGGTCTCTGCCGAACCCAAATTTTGGCCAGATATGGCGGCGCTTCCTCTGAGTCTCCTTGTTATATTTAGCTCCTTGGGTATGAGAAGCACTCTTGGAGGATATCTAGGTTCTTAATTAAGTATTACGTACGTATAGTTGCTATTCGTTTACTTGCTCTTGCTGAGTGTGTGCGGCAATGAAGGCAATGGTGTGATAGGTAAACAGACTCGCTCGTCTGCCCTCGCGCTCCGCTATTATGTATTACATAATATATATATACAGTATATATATACGATATATTCTATGTAAGCTGGGTGGCTGGGTGGTTGGCTGGGTGGCTGGGTGGTTAGGTGGGTGGGTAGTTGGCTGGGTGGCTGGGTGGTTAGGTGGCTGGGTGGTTGGGTGGGTGGCTGGTTGTCAGGCAGGCTGGGTGGGTGGCTGGTTGTCAGGCAGGCTGGGTGGGTGGCTGGTTGGCAGGCAGGCTGGC
>NW_014579233.1:14668-15160 GCF_000485595.1 Priapulus caudatus
TCATGTGGTACCCCCCTCATCATGTGGTATCCCCCTCATCATGTGGTATCCCCTCTCATGCTGTGGTATCCCCCTCATCATGTGGTACCCCCCTTCATCATGTGGTATCCCCCTCATCATGTGGTATCCCCTCTCATGCTGTGGTATCCCCCTCATCATGTGGTATCCTCCCTCATCCTGTGGTACCGCCCTCATCATGTGGTACCCCCCTCATCATGTGGTACCTCCCTCATCCTGTGGTACCCCCCTCATCATGTGGTACCCCCCTCATCATGTGGTATCCCCCTCATCATGTGGTACCCCCCTCATCATGTGGTACCCCCCTCACCATGTGGTATCCCCCTCATCCTGTGGTATACCCCTTATCATGCGGTATCCCCCTCATCATGTGGTACCCCCCTCATCATGTGGTATCCCCCTCATGCTGTGGTATCACCCTCATCATGCGGTATCACCCTCCCCCTCATCCTTTGTTACCCAGCATCATACATC
>NW_014579233.1:16564-17960 GCF_000485595.1 Priapulus caudatus
TGGGAGGTTGTGTAGATGGCTGGCTGGTTGGGTGGGTGGTTGTGTAGCTGGCTGGTTGGCTGGCTGGCTGGTTGGGTGGGTGGTTGTGTGGCTGGCTGGCTGGTTGGCTGGCTGGCTGGCTGGTTGGCTGGCTGGCTCTCTCGCTGGCTGCTTGGGTGGTTGCCTCCCCGTCGCCTCTAACACTCGCCCGCGACGTCTTAACAAACCAGTTATTGGTCATCGATTTCTCTCAACGAAAGCCGCTCGTACATTATGGATTTGTTGGTTCTGTGACAGAAATGGAATGAGAGCAGTGTAGGATGTTTTACAGCGTGCGCGCGTGCGGCATGGAGAAGACGTGCGACACCGCCCCCCCATCCCTCGTGCTGTGACACCGCCCCCCATCCCTCGTGCTGTGACACCGCCCCCCCATCCCTCGTGCTGTGACACCGCCCCTCATCCCTCGAGCTGTGACACCGCCCCCATCCCTCGAGCTGTGACACCGCCCCCATCCCTTGTGCTGTGGTGTTTCCTGTGGTCTCGGGGTGCTCCCTGTTGTCCTGGTATCCCCCCTCATCATGTGATATCCCCTTTATCATGTGGTATCCCCCCTCATCCTGTGGTATCCCCTCTCATGCTGTGGTATCCCCCTCATCATGTGGTACCCCCCTAGTTGTGTGGACTATGTGTAGCTAGTGGGCTAGTTGGGTGGACTATGTGTAGCTAGTGGGCTAGTTGTGTGGACTATGTGTAGCTAGTGGGCTAGTTGTGTGGACTATGTGTAGCTAGTGGGCTAGTTGTGTGGACTAATTGTAGATCATACAGATGATCAGGAGTGCATAATAATAGATTATTATTATTATATTATTTATTTATTATTATTATTTATATATTATATTATTATTATATAGATTATTATTAATAATCTATTATTATTCACTCTTGATATGATGTATAAATATTTACAGCAATGATGGACAATGATGTCAACAATGGTTTTCAGGCACATTTACATACGAAAACGTGTCTTTAGTGGTAAATAAACTAAACCTTGTTTGTTAATGTTGCAATTATAGAGAAGCATCGACTGTTCGATGAACTATAGGCGGTATTTATCGATCTTGTATCTGGACGTCGTTGCATTGCTATTGAACAAAACACTAATGAAATTAATCAATACTTCGACGCATCGATACACTCCTGTACAATTATACTTATGTTTACACTTTTCAGGATCAGTGAATGCTTTTGTCAATGGTTCTCCAATGGCGCTCTCTGGTGGTGCGTCTATATCGGAAGCGTGTAAGCCGGTGGCGCATGCGGACTACACCGCACAGATCTGGAACTCTCAACACGCCGGTGAGTGTCCGCCTTCTTATCACGTGCGTGTGTGACTGTGTGCGTACACGCGTGTACG
>NW_014579233.1:19134-20564 GCF_000485595.1 Priapulus caudatus
TGTGGTACCCCCTCACCATGTGGTATCCCCCTCATGCTGTGGTATCCCCCTCATCATGTGGTATCCTCCCTCATCATGTGGTATCCCCCTCATGCTGTGGTATCACCCTCATCATGCGGTATCACCCTCCCCCTCATCCTTTGTTACCCAGCATCATACATCACCTTATGCTATCATCCATCATTCTGGGTCCGTGTTATCTTGAAGTGCTTTCCGATTCTTCTGTGACATCCCGTTTCGTTGCTTGTGTACTAGCGCATCCGCATGCTCGCGCTTTCCTTGTCTGTCGCTGTCTCTTGCGCAACACACAACACGTACGCACCAACATCATTACTATTGATTCAAGACCTCGCAATGAAATGTGACAGGATCAGGCATGTTAGAGCGCTGACCGCGCTACTGCCATCGACCGACCGAGCGAGCGAGCGACCGACCGAACGAGCGACCGACCGAGTGCTGTAAGCTCAGATACAACGCTGTTACTCAGATGATCAAGTGTCCTGCCAACCCTATGGCGGGCAAGTGTAGTGGCAGCGTATGGCAAGTGCCGTTGCATTGTATGGCGAACGTGGTGTCAGTATATGTCAATCGTAGGAGCAATGTATGTCAATCCTAGTGGTAATACATCGCAATCGTGGTGGCAGTGTGTGGCAATCATGATGGCAGTGTATGGCAATCGTGGTGGCAGTGTTTGGCAATCGTGGTGGCAGTGTATGGCAATCGTGGTGGCAGTGTATGGCAATCGTGGTGGCAGTCTGGTGTGGCTTGCAGATGAAAGTGTACGTGGGTTTGAATCGTTGCCGCCTGTTTTACGCTCAACCACTTCTGTAACCTGAGCGCGGAACGAAGCGAAGTCAACAGCTTATCTGAGTCGTATAGCTGGTTAACTGGCTGTAGATCTACGCGCGCTCGCCGCTCTCACGCGGCTGCCTGCCGTCCTGCAGCCACTATAAACAGCTCAGTGAGTGCAATGTTACCTAGCCGGCCGCGTACAGGAGCATGCGCTGCGTGTTAACGTGCAGGCATGTAACGTGCGTCCGTGCAGCAGCCACACCACCGCATGTACGTAGCTTGTACTTGCACATAAACCTCTCTGCTTACTGCAAGTGCGCTGCGTCATGAATTAGAAATACTTTTACCGTCGCCCAGCAAGAGAAGGCTTACACACACATGTGTGAATTCCGCGCTATGATCGTAATAAGCATACACGCATCCATGATTGTGCAACGCTCGTGCGGAGGCTGTGTGACGGTGTGTAGCAGCAGCAGCAGCAGCAGCAGCAGCAGTAACATCAGTAACAGCAGCAGCAGCAGCAGCAGCAGCAGTAGCCGCAGTAACAGTAACATCAGTAACAGCAGCAGCAGCAGCAGCAGCAGCAGCAGCCGCAGTAACAGTAACATCAGTAACAGCAGCAGCAGCAGCAGCAGCAG
>NW_014579233.1:21827-23573 GCF_000485595.1 Priapulus caudatus
TCATCCATGGCAGTTCATCCATGGAAGTACATCGTATATTCACAGTTCATTCATGGAAGTACATCCATGGCAGTACATCGTATATTCACAGTTCATCCATGGCAGTTCATCCATGGAAGTACATCGTATATTCACAGTTCATCCATGGCAGTACATCGTATATTCACAGTACATCCATGGCAGTACATCGTATATTCACAGTTCATCCATGGAAGTACATCGTATATTCACAGTACATCCATGGCAGTACATCGTATATTCACAGTTCATCCATGGAAGTACATCGTATATTCACAGTACATCCATGGCAGGACATCGTATATTCACAGTTCATACATGGCAGTACATCGCTGAATGTCGCCTTGATTAGAACATCATTTTAATGTTTTATCGATACGTTATGAGGTTAATTCCTCGGCTTTGATGATCACCAGATATATGACTAATATAAACTAGTCGGTATTGTGTGATATGTTATGCGAGCGTTATGACATTGGCTCGATGCTAGCACACAGAATCGTGCCGTTGTTATTTATGTTGTGTCGAAACCCACAATTAATTTCCGTGTGCCGTCACCCAGCGGCGTGTGTGGCGGAAGATTGGATTAAAAGTATACTGAAATATTTCTGATGGGTTATGTTACATGGTCATTATTTATCGTAAAAGCGCGGATACAACGCAATGTCGGTCATGTTTCTCACATGAGTTTATAACGGCATGTATACGTTTAGAATATGGCGTGTATGGGTTTAGAATACGTTCAGACTGTAGTTCATGAAATGTCTGTAAAATAGTTCACGGCCTTCTTTCAAATTAGAAGATGTTTTTATATGAATTTATATTGTTGCTTGAAATCACAAACAACGTGATTTAAACGTAGAAAATATTTTTTCGCGTGAGTGTGATTTTTGTTGATCATATGTTATCAGAGGTTCAAGTTTGTATTGTGAATTTATGTTGATACAGCGGTCAGCAAATACTGTATACGCTGTATATTTCGCGGTGGTTTAATTTTCGCGAATTTCACGAACGCGTCCCCGACCTCGAAAATAACAGCACGCGAATAATTCATACCGAATAATACCAAATAATTCATAATTCACCGACCGCGAAATTAACCACTCGAAATTGTCCATCAAGTCTGAATTCGCAAAAATATATATGTACGCGAAAAATATGGCGTATACAGTATTGCCTGTCCATGACAACTATTGGCACAGCGGCGCCTACATACGATGCCACCCCACGTCCCTGAATTGTTTGAAGTTTATTCAATGATATGCAAACAAAACAAACAGCCTCTCTCGTTCTCATCAATATTTGTACATGTAATAATGCATATATGTACTACCAAGGCGTCTCCCCTGCGGGGAATTTACACACGCACTCACGCACGCACTCACGCACGCACGCACGCACTCACGCACGCACGCACGGGCATATACGCGCACACACACACATACGTACGCACGCACGCACGCACGCACGCATGCACTCACGCACGCACGCACGCACGGGCATGTGTACGCACACACACACACGCACGCACGCACGCACGCACGCACGCACACCCGCACGCACGCACGCACACACATACGCACGCACGGGCATGTGTACGCGCACACACACGCCCGCACACCCGCACGCACACACGCACACACATACGCACGCACGGGCATGTGTACGCGCACACACACGCCCGCACACCCGCACGCACACACGCACACACATACGCACGCACGGGCA
>NW_014579233.1:23583-26090 GCF_000485595.1 Priapulus caudatus
CGTTATATAAACCATGTTGTCCCTAGCTAGTCGTTATATAAACCATGTTGCCGCTAGCTAGTCGTTATATAAACCATGTTGCCGCTAGCTAGTCGTAATAAAGCCATGTTATCCATGGATAGGCTGTATGGAGTGAAAAATCCAAGTAAAACGTCGCTTATACATGACGCGATCAGAGAACTTCAAGAGAATAAGTAAGTTCGGAATTGCCACTTTCCAGCGTTAACAGAAAGTAGAGATCAAGCCCGCTGGCTTAACGCCGTGGGCTATCCATCCATGCATCAAGCCAGCAGAATGTAGAATGTAGAATGGAAGCCCGCTGGCTTAACGCCGTGGGTTATCCATCCAGCCATCAAGCCATCAAGCCATCAAGCCAGCAGAATGCAGAATGTAGAATGCAAGCCCGCTGGCTTAACGCCGTGGGTTATCCATCCAGCCATCAAGCCATCAAGCCATCAAGCCAGCAGAATGCAGAATGTAGAATGCAGAATGCAAGCCCGCTGGCTTAACGCCATTGGCCGGCCAGCCAGCAAGCAAGGCTGCTATAGCTGCTGCTGCGCGCAGTGAACATGCAAATTTCAGCAGGCCTTTACAGATGAATCTCGACCTTACAATAGGATAAATGCCGTTTGAATGCGCGCAGAACGACTGACTTTGTACGCTTGTATAAAGCCCTGCCGTGTGGCCTCCAGTCAGCGAGAGAGCTGTATGTACATTAGAGGGATAGAGAACCGCGCGCATACCGCAAATTCCAACATGGTATTTGCACACGTATAAACACCATTATTCACACCGGCACAAAAGCCTCACAGAATTACTTTTTGCTTCAGCATATCTTTGCAAAGGCATTATAGCCAAATCTGTGTAATTTCGCCGATATCATTCTAATATAAAATAAGGGTTGCGTATTGAAATGTTCGCCTCCTATATATGAGATCATGTAAGGCAACCGACAGGGGTCTAAAGATTATTTCTCGTCATTAGTTGAAAATCATATATTTCTTATAGATTTCATTTACATTGTCATCGATTGATCTATTCTAATGTGTGCATAGCTGCCGAAAGTGTCGTCGATGAATCCACACACGTGACTCACTACACGTACCACGTGACTCACTACACGTACCACGTGGTACCCTACAGGTGACCAGCTAAGCAGCTTGACCGATGTTACCAGCGCATGCGCTATCCTGTGCGTGTTATTGCACGTTTTCGCAGCAACAGTTTGATAGATTCAGCAATTCCGATTTTCTTTCGTGTATTGGATTTTATATGGGTGTGTATTTGCCGCGAGCCCACGGGATCTATAGCAATAATGAGCTAACCTTGTCGGATCGCTAACAATTAGTCCGGTCAGGGCAATTAATTAACGGAGGCTGCGTACGCATGCGGTCTCTAATACAAACGTGTCGAACGTGTCTATACATACAGAAGCATGAAACAGCAACAACGACGGCGGCGGCGGCAGCAGCAGTAGCAGCAGCAGTAGCAGCAGCAGTAGCAGTAGTAGTAGTAGCAGCAGCAGCAGTAGAAGCTAGTAACAGTAGTAGTAGCAGCAGCAGTAGTAGCAGCAGCAGCAGCAGTAGCAGTAGTAGTAGTAGCAGCAGCAGCAGCAGTAGCAGTAGCAGTAGCAGTAGCAGTAGTAGTAGCAGCAGCAGCAGCAGCAGCAGTAGTAGCAGCAGCAGTAGTAGTAGCAGCAGCAGTAGCAATCGCAGTAGCAGCATTAGCAGCATTAGCAGCGTTAGCAGTAGCAGTAACAGTAGTAGTACCAGCAGCAGTTGTAGTAGCAGCAGTAGTAGCAGCAGCAGCAGTAGTACTAGTAGTAGTAGTAGTAGTAGTAGTAATAGTAGTAGTAGTAGTAGTAGTAGTAGTAGCAGCAGATGCAGCAGCACTAGTACCAGTAGTAGTAGCAGCAGCAGTAGTAGTAGTAGCAGCAGCAGCAGCAGCAGCAGCAGTAGTAGCAGCAGTAGTAGTAGCAGCAGCAGTAGCAATCGCAGTAGCAGCATTAGCAGCGTTAGCAGCGTTAGCAGTAGCAGTAACAGTAGTAGTACCAGCAGCAGTTGTAGTAGCAGCAGTAGTAGCAGCAGCAGCAGTAGTAGTAGTAGTAGCAGTAGTAGTAGTAGTAGTAGCAGCAGCAGCAGCAGTAGTAGCAGCAGCAGTAGTAGTAGTAGTAGCAGTAGCAGTAGCAGTAGTAGCAGTAACAGTAGTAGTAGCAGTAGCAGTAGCAGTAGCAGTAGTAGCAGTAGCAGTAGTAGCAGTAACAGTAGTAGTAGCGGTAGCAGCAGCGGCAGCGGCAGCGGTAGCGGTAGCGGTACCAACAGCAACAGCAACAGCAGCAGCAGCAGCAGCAGCAGCAGCAGCAGCAGCTAGGTAACTAGGTCATGGTGTTATTAGTTAGATCACAGTAATGATAGCTAGGTCACACTAATGTTAGCTAGGTCACAGTGATGTTGCTAGGTCACATTGATGTAGTTAGGTCACAGTGTGGTTAGCTAGGCCACACTTAT
>NW_014579233.1:26148-29887 GCF_000485595.1 Priapulus caudatus
ATGTTAGCTAGGTCACAGTGATGTTGCTAGGTCACATTGATGTAGTTAGGTCACAGTGTGGTTAGCTAGGCCACACTTATGTAGCTAGGTCACACTGATGTTACCTAGGTCACTCCGATGTTAGCTAGGTCACGGTGATGTTTTTGACAGTTTAAAAATCTGATGTGGCCTGAAACGTGATTGCCGTGGTCGCCGGGAACATAATGTAAAGCTAGCATTAACTAGGTCACAGTAATGATAGCTAGGTCACAGTGATGTTATCTAGCTCACAGTAATGATAGCTAGGTCACACTGATGTTAGCTAGGTCACAGTGATGTTAGCTAGGTCACAGTGATGATAGCTAGGTCACAGTGATGTTAGCTAGGTCACAGTGATGTTAGCTAGGTCACAGTGATGTTAGCTAGGTCACAGTAATGATAGCTAGGTCACACTGATGTTAGCTAGGTCACATTGATGTTAGCTAGGTCACAGTAATGATAGCTAGGTCACAGTAATGATAGCTAGGTCACAGTGTTAATTAGGTTATGATTATGATATTAGCTGAATCAGTGTGGGATTAGCTAGGGCACGGTGGTGAGGCCTTGGGAATAGTAGCTTAGTCAATACAGAGGATCTATATCTGTAGAACGTAAACAATTTCCAAGTGCCTTTTAGCTGGTGCTGCTGTGAGCGTGCGCATGCGCGAGGTATGACGTGTGATTACAGAGAACCTGTGAGCTGTCGTTCGCTGGCGCGTTCAATACGCCCGCATGTAGTGACAAATGCACACGCAGGATGTTAAATGTTCGCCCGGGGCCAAACACTAGCCTTCCTCCGCCGTCGCTCAGTAGCGCAGCTTGTTGCTGTGAGCGCGCGGCTGCCTGAGTGCACGTTGTATTGTATACTGGGAGGCGGTCGCCACGCACGCACGTACGCACGCACGCATGCACACGCACGCACGACGCACGCAAGCACGCACGCACGGGTGGAAAGAACGGAGTAAGGCTTGTTACAACGATAATTCACATGTAGTGACCTGGAACGGAATGCGTTAGGTTAAAAATTATACATGTCATCACTACACGTAATACGTCATAGTTCCCGTGATAGAAAATTGTCACATTCTTAGTAAGTAATAAATTCAATCACTCAATACTTTTCAACAGATATTTATCGTTTGCAAGACTTTATTTAATTTACATTCAGAAAACTACATCGAATGTGTAAGTATACGTGCGTCCGTGCGTGTGTCCGTGCCAGTGGCGTAGCTAGGATTTTTTAGGGGGGCCTTACATTTTCGTGGGGGGGGGCACAAGCATGAATTCTTCAGCTGTCGGGGGCCCACCTGGGTGGCCACCAGAAAATTTGTGGTCGGGGGCACGTGCCCCCCCCCCCCCCGTAGCTACGCCCCTGGTCCGTGCGTGTGTCTGCGCGTACGTGTGTGCGTACGTGCGTGTGTACGTACGTGCGTGTGTGTGCATGTGTGTGCGCGTGTTCATGCGTGCGTGTTTGTGTTTGTGCGTGCGTGCGTGCGTGCGTGCGTGTGTACGTGCGTACGTGCGTGCGTGTGCATGTGTGTGTGCGTGTTCGTGCGTGCGTGTTTGTGTATGTGCGTGCGTGTGTACGTGCTTGCGTACGTGCGTGCGTGTGCATGTGCGTGTTTGTGTATGTGCGTGCATGCGTGTGTGTGTACGTGTGTACGTGCGTGTGTGTGTGTGTGTGTGACGTATATAGACGCTTGCTAGCAGTGTAAGCCGTATCATAAGTTCGTAACCCTATCAGAGTAATTATGTTGTATGCGGTTAGCCAGCCGTGAGCCGGATCCGGCCCATGCATAGTTATAGGCTGCCGTTTGTAGCAAGGCTAATCAAGTTATAGAGTCTAAGCACTCACTACGACCTAAGCCGCCCGTCTGTATACTAACCGAATACTGAGTGTTGGCAGGAAAATATCTATGAAATATATACACACACGTACACACGCACACACGCACGCACGCGCGCGCGAGCGCGCACACACACACACACATATACACACACACACACACATACATACACACGCCTCACACACACACTCACACACACAACATACACACCCTCACCCACCACGCCGCAGCACGCCACACAAACATAACACACGACACACACACGGCGTAATTCGAGACATTCCTGCCTATTCACGGGTGAAGTTGAACATTCCTGTTATTTCACGCGGTGAATGTTACATTCCTGTTTATTCACGGAATGAATGTGAGACATTCCTCGTTATTCACGGGGAATGTATGACCTTCCTGTTAGTCACGGGTGAATGTGAGACATCTCTGTTCATTCACGGGGGGAAAAATGGCGTGACATCCTGCTTATCACGCGAGTGAAAGTGAACATTCTGTTATTCAACGGCGTGCATATGAGACTTCCTGATATTCACGGGTTTTGAATGTGAGACAGTCCTGTTTTATTACACGCGCGCTGAATGTGAGACATCCTGACTATCACGGGTGAACTTTGACATTCCTGTGATTCACCGGGTGAATGTGAGACATTCTGTATTCACGGCTGAATGTGTGACATTCCTGTATGTCACGGTGAATGGTGAGACATCCTTGATATTCCACGGGTGCAATGTGAGAGCATTCCTGATAGATTCACGGTGAATGTGAGACAATTCCGTGATATCAACGCGTGAATGTGAGACATTCTGTTTTCACGGGGAGGTGAAGATTCCTGTTTATTCACGGTGCAATGTGAGACATTCCTGAATTCACGTGTGAATGTGAGACATTCGCTGTGATATTCACGGGTGAATGTGAGACATTCCTGATATTCACGGGTGAATGTGAGACATTTCTGTTATTCACGAGTGAATGTATGACATTTCTGTTATTCACGGGTGAATGTGAGACATTTTCAACATTTACGACGAAGGTTTAAGAAGGTCGCCCGCTCGCTCATCCATTGATCCCTCTTTCCTCCTTCAGTCTTCCTCTATTGTTCACGAGGGTGCTGGTTAATTTGTTTTTCAGAATTTCAGCCAGCAAAAATGTGCATTAAAAAAGCCTTTCAGTTAAATCCAGATAAAGATGGCCTTATATCCGCACAATGACCGTCTGCGCGGTTACCACGTCTCATAGCCAAACAATTGTTGTTTCTCCGAACAATAATAAATAAATTTTGTAATTTTATCATCACATCATTAAGTAACGTTTTGCTGTCGAGAGATAATTATTTCGATCATGTAGAGGTGTATGTAATTAGTAATTGGTGACCTTGCTGATTTAGTATATAGCAGCGTCGGTGTGCGCGCGTGTCTGTGTGCGTGCGTGTCTGTGTATGCGTGCGTATCTGTGTATGCGTGCGTGTCTGTGTATGCGTGCGTGTCTGTGTATGCGTGCGTATCTGTGTATGCGTGCGTGTCTGTGTATGCGTGCGTGTCTGTGTATGCGTGCGTGTCTGTGTATGCGCGCGTGTCTGTGTGCGTGCGTGCTTATCTGTGTATGCGTGCGTGTCTGTGTGTGCGCGAGTATCTGTGTGTGTGTGCGTATCTGTGGGCGTGCGTATCTGTGTGCGTGCGTATCTGTGTGTGCGTGCGTATCTGTGTATGCGTGCGTATCTGTGTTTGCGTGCGTATCTGTGTATGCGTGCGTATCTGTGTATGCGTGCGTATCTGTGTGTGCGTGCGTATCTGTGTATGCGTGCGTATCTGTGTATGCGTGCGTATCTGTGTGTGCGTGCGTATCTGTGTATGCGTGCGTATCTGTGT
>NW_014579233.1:30782-32378 GCF_000485595.1 Priapulus caudatus
GCAGTCAGCCATGCTGGGGAATGTCACACGCTCGCAGTCAGCCATGCTGGGGAATGTCACACGCTCGCAGTCAGCCATGCTGGGGAATCATGAGTTTAGGAAATATCGCCACTAACGCGTCTGAAAAGATCAGATGTAGAAATGGCGGGACAGGGAGGGAGGGAGTGAGAGAGAGGGAAGGGGAGGGAAGGGAGCGAGAGGGAGAAGAATGGAGGGAGCGAGAGGGAGAGGGAAGGGGAGCGAGAGAGAGAGGGATGGATGGAGCGAGGGAGAGGGAGAGGGAGAGAGGGGTGGAGGGAGAGAGGGGAGAGAGAGTGATGGAAGGAGAGAGGGAGAGAGACGGAGGAAGAGAGGGGAAAGAGTAAGGGATGGAGAAAGAGGGAGAGGGAGGGAGGGAGAGAAGGGAGAGAGTAAGGGAAGGAGAGAGCGGGAGAGGGATGGAGGGAGAGAGGAGAGAGAGTGATGGAAGGAGAGAGGGAGAGAGACAGAGAGAGAGGGAGAGAGACAGAGAGAGAGAGAGAGAGAGGGCGAGCGAGAGAGCGGGAGGGGGAAGCAGATATATAAAGGGTGTGCGTATAGCCATGTATATGCGTGGTTGCGTGCACGCACGTGTCTTTCCTTCGCACAAATGTAATATAAAGGCGTATGAGCTTACTATGTTCACCTGTAGGGATTCAGAAAATATAGCGACGCATCCATTAATTGTCACGTATACAAGCGCAGACGTGTATAAACGCGAGTGTATGTAATAATGCATGAATAGGACACCATGTGTGCCGCGACACGCGATCACACGCGTACTTATACCAAAGAGCCTATATTGATCAATATCAATATATCAATATATCAATATATCAATATATCAATATAGTCTCTTTGCTTATACGTCGTATTCCCCGATTTCCACGCGACACGCGACACGTACATACGTTCGTGTGTACCTCTGCGTGCGCGTGTTCGCCTGAGCCTGTGCGGGTGTGCGTGCGTGCGTGCGGACGGGCGTGTGTGAGTGCTTGCGGACGTGTGTACCACCTCTGCGTGCGCGTGTTCGCCTGAGCCTGTGCGGGTGTGCGTGCGTGCGTGCGGACGGGCGTGTGTGAGTGCTTGCGGACGTGTGTGTGAGTGCATCACCATGAGCATGCGTGTTCCATACACGATCTCCTCATGTATCTGTGACGGCGTAGCGAGCAGCCCCTTTATACATATATTAGTCATATATAACGCAGGTCTCTCTCGTAAAGCGCAGTTTCTCAATTATGTATCTACTTGTAGCTGTATGTTTAGCTTGCACTTATTCAGCAGACTCCATCACAGTATTGGACATAAACATTGCAGTAGCAATAGCAGCAGCAGGAGAAGGAAGAGAAGGAGGAGGGGGAGACGGGGTGGGGGAGGAGAGGAGCAGTAGCAGGGTTCTCTCCCCTCCTCCCTTACCCGCTTTCCCCTTCTCTTTTTCTCGTGCTCTCGCACGCTCCCTTTCTCTATCTATATCTCACACTCTCTCTCTCTCTCGCTCTCGCTCTCTCGCTCTCTCTCTCTTTCTCTCTCGCTCTCTCTTTCTCTCTCTCTCTCTCTCTCTCTCTCTCTCTCTCTCTC
>NW_014579233.1:32388-39174 GCF_000485595.1 Priapulus caudatus
GAGGAAAGAGATGCAGAAAGAGGAGGAGGAGGAAGAGTGCGGTGGTATGAGGAGGCAAGAGGAGGAGGAGGAGGCAGCGATGATTGAGAAAGACGAGAGGAGGAGGCAGGAGGCAGGAAGGAGCGAGCGAGGAAAGAGTGGCTTGTGGATGAGGAGAAGAGGAGCAGCGACGCAAGAGTGGGTAGGATGAGGAGAAGCGAGGAGAGAGGAAGAGTGGGTGGATGAGGAAAGGAGGAAGAGTGGATGGATGAAGCAGCGAGCGAGGGAGGAGGAAGAGGAGGGGAGAGGGAAGGGCAAGAGGGCGGAAGGAGGAGGAAGCAGAGGCGGATGATTGAGAAGAAGAAGGAGGAAGAGATGAGAAAAGAGGCAGGAAGGAGGAAAATTGAATTTAGAAGGTATTGAAATTATTCATTTATATTTACGTCACGCGCTATAGGATGGGTTGTTTTCGTGTTAATAGATTATTGCTTTCTCGCTGCGGGCTCTGGCGTGTGCGCGTCGTGCGTGCGTGCGTGCGGCGTGCGCGTGTACGCTATTTACGTGCGCGGGCTGCATTGGTTTGACCTGATGGCTTTGCAGCGCGGTATGCTGGCGTTAGCCGGCGCTTCTCTTCCTTAAACCCGCTGATTCTGTATTTGGCGAATATATAATATAGTATAAGTAATATCTGTATGATGGTTGTTGCGTCAGTCTCTGTTTCTCCCCACTCACTGCAGACTGCCAGGTTACGTCGTTGCTATAGGAGTAATATAATTATACGTAGTGATCATGAAATTCGATATCCACGTTGCCGAGAGCGGTTTTATTCCGATTGCTGTTATGACATTTATACTATTCTTGCGCTAAATATATTCTGCTTTATATACGCTTTGACGTCAAACATAGGACGTAAACAAATGGTTTTTTACGCCGATTCGAATAACACCAAACCCGCTGTAAGCCGCAATGTCGTGAAAGCACAACTTGTGCGAAAGATGCGCTCTGCATTGTGATTAACGATCTGGAACATAGAGAATACTACTCTCATTTAGTTACATGAATAGTCAGGCAAATATCACGTACGTCAGCCAGCCCTGCTGGAGACAATGATCAACAACTATAAGACAAACATTTAGGCAGTAGTAAACAGGAAACTATTAAAACGACCACTGTATGCATCAATACCCCCGCCAATAATGTAGGCCACCCAATACAGCGAATAATGTAGGCCCAAAACAATTGTAGGCAAACAATGTAGGAGAAAAGTAGGCAACAATGTAGGCAACATGTAGCGGAAAATGTACGGCAAACAATTGTAGGCAATAAGTATGTAGGGAGCCTTCCGCGGCAGCCAATGTAGACTGATATGACAGTGGAGCTAATAGAGCCGCTGTTTGCAGTGATGTAGGGATGTAAGAATCTGCTGATATATATATTGCAATGTAAGTACAAGTTGAGCCTTGTGTGCATCTTTAGTAAGAGAACTTTCCTTTTCCCCTTAGAGGCACAATGGCAGGACAAGAGGATGGATTACGTATTAAGATGTGGAAAAAATCCAAAGAGCTTATTGCGATACTTAGAACTCTATAATAGTGGTCGAAATTGAAGCCAGGTTATTTCAGACATTAGGGGACGGGCCAAGGGTGTGTAACACTGGGAGGAGGGGTGTTAACACTGGGAGGAGGCGTGTGTAACACTTGGCGAGAGAGGGCCAGGCGTGTGAACACTGGAAGGGAGCGGGCCAGGGTGTGTAACACTGGGGGGAGGCCAGGGTGGTAAACACGGGAGGCGAGGCCAGCCTGTGTAACACTGGAGGAGGCGTGTGTAACACTGGAGGAGGTCAGGTGTGTGTAACACTGGGAGGAGGGCCAGGGGTGTAACACTGGAGGGAGGGCCAGGTGGGCTGTAAACACTGGGAGGGAGGGGCTCTAACAACTGAGGAGGGTCAGTGCGATGCTGTAAACACTGGGAGGGAGGCGGCCCAGGTGTGTACACTCGGGAGGAGGCCATGCGTTGGTATACTGGGAGGAGGGGCTGCGTGTAACTCACTGGGAGGGAGGGGTGTGTAACACTGGGAGGGAGGGGTCAGGGTGTGTAACACTGGGAGGGAGGGGTCAGGGTGTGTAACACTGTGAGGTAGGGGCCAGGGTGTGTAACACTGGGAGGGAGGGGCTAGGGTGTGTAACACTGGGGGGAGGGGCCAGGGTGTGTAACACTGGGAGGGAGGGACCAGGGAGTGTAACACTGTGTGGAGGGCAGGGATCGCGTGTGATATGTAGGTTTATATTCGATAAGTAATCGTGGCAGGGTTTATCAGAGTGTTACTGAACGTTATTTTATCACTAGATTTACTGCCACTTAACAGGAAATATTTTACGATCTATTATAAGGTGAATAAATTCCTCCAGAAATAATGGAATTATATGAATATCATTTCTCCATGCTTCGCCGCTAAACGTGTAATAAATAGTCCATGGCTTCGCCACTAGATTGTGGTTGGGGACGAGTAATGTTCTATAATGGGCGGATACCACCAAACCATGTAGCACAGAGCTAGCACACGACGAAATCTAACGTCTTTACATTTAAATTTTTAATATCTGTACTTTTTCTATTAATGCCGTGTCAAACTAACTAGCAAGTTGTAATATATAAAATAATATAAATAATAAAATAATAATAGGATTGCCGGTAATTTATGCGCGTTTTTACCGTAGTTAATATCAAGTGTAAACATCTTGGTTTGCGCAGAATTCATCGTGCATCCCTGACATTATAATTATTATNTGTACATATCGTACATACATTATATATAGGATATATAAGTGTAGTATAGGTGTGTGGTTGTACATATCGTACATACATTATATATAGGATATATAAGTGTAGTATAGGTGTGTTGTATCTGTGGTTGTAACGGCACTAGCTGCTGCATGAGTTGTGATCACTCACATGTATTACAATCTAACACATGAGTCGAGTTGTGAAGCCTGTGGAAGCAGTGCTGTGTAATAGGATATTATTCTATATAGGAGGGAGGGGGCGGGCTGGCATGAAGGGGAATGATTGTGAGCGACATGACTAAGCGTTTACCGACGTTTACGTGCGGCGTGTGCGCGCTTACACGGAAAAACACAAGTACATGTCATCCGTTGTAGTGGTGAGAGCGATATATGATAGGCGACAGACGGAGAGAGAGAGAGAGACAGTCACAGGCTATGTTACCATGCTTACTTATTAACGAACGCGACCGAACAAGCAGCCTTTTCTCCTCGTAAAGTCCTGATTGACATTTAAAAATTAAAATCGCGTACCGGTTGATTCATGCTAGCAGCTGTAGAAGGACGCAGCCGAGAGCAATGTATAGTGGGAATGACGTCACGTAATATTAGGATATTAGTTATTTCTGTTTTGTCACCACATCAAATGCATGTTACCAATAAGTTTATTTATTTATTTATTTATTTATTTATTTATTTAATAAACATGCATCCCTCCTGAGAGGGGGGGGTTACAGCGATGACTGAGGCGGTGGAAGAGCAGGAGGGAGGAGAACGATGAGGGATTGAGAGGATTGTAGGATAGAGGGAGAGTGTCGCATCAACTACATGGAAGGAGAAACTGTTATCATGTAGGGAGGAAGAGAGAATATTATAAACGAGCAGTTAGGGGAGGATGTTCCGAGCTAGAGGAAGGGAAGAATGGGAGGATGGTAGGAGGAGGCCGGTAACAGTGTATGATTAACGAGGAAAGCTTGAGGAATCCTAGAGGCGAGCTGCCTTGCGTTCTCTAGTTATTGATTTCCCCCCTAATCTGTCAGATCGAATCCATGTAATTTATTAGAGGTAGGTTCGGACAGTATGTGATTATGGTAAGAGCGAGATGACTGACCTTGACTAGGTAGCAGGCGGACATCGGTCGATGCAGACCTCAAGGCGGGAAGAGCAGCCCAGTAATTATGTCACCCTGATCATACCCGAGCATAGCCGAGCATAGCCGCATGTAATGTGAGAGCAATAATCGACTTTTATTAGGGACATTCAGAGACGGAAACGGATGCAGACTAGAGTCTCATTTACTTCTAGTTAAATCATGAAGTAACTAAAACTATAACGAGTACGTTTGTTTTTATTTGGTATATCTTCTGGATTGAGGCACAGATACCAGATATAATGAGCTGTCATTACTGTTGCTGCTGCTGTTGCTCCTGCTATCTCTGCTGCTGCTGCTGCTGCTGCTGCTGCTGCTGCTGCTACTCCTCCCCCTGCTGCTGCTGCTGCTGCTGCTACTGCTGCTGCTGCTGCTGTTGCTCCTGCTATCTCTCTGCTGCTGCTGCTACTGCTACTCCTCCTGCTGCTGCTGCTGCTACTGCTACTGCTGCTGCTGCTGCTGCTGCTGCTGCTACTGCTACTCCTCCTCCTGCTGCTGCTGCTACTGCTGCTATTGGTGCTACTCCTGCTACTGATACTGCTTCTCCTGCTGCTACTACTACTACTACTATACTACTACTGCTGCTGCTGCTGCTGCTGCTGCTGCTGCTACTACTACTACTACTACTACTGCTACTGCTACTGCTACTGCTACTGCTACTGCTACTTCTGCTGCTGCTACTACTGCTGTCACTGATTGATTGCTTATGTACCGAACACACGTGATTATAGTATAATTATAATAATTATATGTATATATGAACTGTGAACACAATAGCACTAGTAATAAAGAACGACTTGCTAGACCATCGGTGACTCAGGCCACTAACTTGCTGCACTCTTAATGTTCCCAACGCGTCATTCAGTATATTTTGCTTGAATAACCAGCTGCATTTTTATAATTGCGTCCGTCGTGCATGACTGAACATGACAAACATAATTAAGTGAACCTGTATTATTATGTAAGTGTCCTTGATGGTGATTAATCATTCTTTAATTCGGTGTCATTATTAAGTAGCCCTTGTCTGCATACAATTGTGTCCAATACATTCAGACGTAAAAAAAAAACGAACACTTCTTAGGCGGGTAGGCTGGCACGAATAATTTGAAACATAAATCGGTGATGCTGGTGCTACCTTAAGATATAAACCTGACTCGTAATGTCCGCGGAGACGTTTTGAAAATGAAAAAGCTTTGGCAATAAATATCCTTTGCAAATATTCGGAACTGACGGGGAAATGTTAGGCGGACTATGTGCGGACACCGCTAGATCTCATTGTAGAAATCATTCGCCTGTGACCTATAGATATCCTATAGTAAACAGTATACATTAAATAGTAAACTGTAAATAGTAAACAGTAAATAGTAAATAGTAAACAGTAAATAGTAAACAGTAAATAGTAAACAGTAAATAGTAAACAGTAAATAGTAAACAGTAAATAGTAAACAGTATACATTGACTTCTACGTTACGAACCACTATCTATAGGAAGAGGCAGAAAGAACACAGATGCGGAAGGGGGGAGGAGGAGGAAGAGTGGGTGGATGAGGAGAAGGAGGAGGAGGAAGAGATTGAGAAAGAGGAGGAGGAGGAAAATGAATTAGGGAGTGTATTGAAATATCATTATATTTTACGGTCACGCGCTATAGATGGTTGTTTTCGTTGTTAATAGATTATTGTTTCTCGTGTCGGGCTCTGTGTGCGTGCGTGCGTGCGTGCGTGCGTGCGTGCGTGCGCGTGTACGCGTATGTGTGCGCGGGTGCATTGGTTTGACCTGAATGGTTTGGCAGCGCGGTATGTGCGTTAGCCGGCGCTCTCTCCTTAACCCGCTGATTCTGTATGGCGAATATATATATAGTATAGTATATCTGTATGATGGTTGTTGCGTCAGTCTCTGTTTCTCCCCACTCACTGCAGCTGCCAGGTCGTCGTTGCTATAGGGAGTAATATAATTATACTGTATGATTCATGAAATTCGATATCCCACGTTGCGAGAGCGTTTATTCCGATGTTCTGTATGACATTATACTATTCTTGCGCTAATATATTCTGCTTTATATACGCTTTGACGTCAAACATGGACGTACATTTTTACGGATTCTGAATAACACAAAGCCGCTGTAAGCGCAATGTGTGAAGCACAACTTGTGCGAAGAGCGCTCGTTGTGATTAACGATGGAACATAGAGAATCTACTCTCATCTAGTTACATATAGTCAGGCAAATAACGTACGTCAGCAGCCCTGCTGGAGACAATGCATTTCAACAATATAGACAACAATTTAGGCAGTAAAACAGGAAACTATGTAAACACCAGTGTATGCATCAATACAGGCAATAATGTAGGCACCAATACAGGCAATAATGTAGGCAACAATGTAGGCAACAATGTAGGGAGAAAAGTAGGCAACAATGTAGGCAACAGTGTAGGGAGAAATGTAGGCAACAGTGTAGGGAGAAATGTAGGCAACAATGTAGGCAATAATGTAGGGAGCTTCGCGGGCAGCAATGTAGACTATGATGACAGTGGAGCTAATATAGCGCTGTTTGCAGTGATGTAGGGGATGTAGAATCTGCTGTATATATATATTGGCAATTTAAGTACAATGTTGAGCGTTGTGTGCATCGTTAGAAGAAGACTTTCCTTTTCCCCTAGAGGCACAATGGCAGGGACAAGAGGATGATTACTGTATAAATGTGGAAAATAATCCAAAGAGTTATTGGATACTTAGAAACTCTAAATAGTGGTCGAATGAGCCAGGGTATTTCAAATTAGGGGAGGGGCCAGGGTGTGTAACACTGGGAGGGAGGGGTGTGTAACACTGGGAGGGAGGGGTGTGTAACACTGGGAGAGAGGGGCCAGGGTGTGTAACACTGGA
>NW_014579234.1:0-424 GCF_000485595.1 Priapulus caudatus
CTCTCTCTCTCGCTCTCTCTCTATCTCTCTCTCGCTCTCTCTCTCTCGCTCTCTCTCTCTCTCTTTCTCTCTCTCTCTCGCGCGCGCGCGCGCGCGCCTCCCCCCGCCGCTCATCCAGCTTCGTAATGGAAACCAAACACTTGGCGTTATCGATAAACGCATTCCTTGCAGAATTTCAACCATAATTGCTACCTTTTGTTGTTTGCACATGTATTAGGTTCGTGCTGCTTGTGCTCGCACGCGCTCGTGTTGTTCGCAACAGCAACAGCAGCAGCAACAGCAGCAGCAGCAGCAACAGCAACGGCAGCAGCAACAGCAACAGCAACAGCAGCAGCAACAGCAACAGCAGTAGTAGCAACAGCAGCAGCTGCAGCAACAGCGGTAGTCGTAGTAGTAGTAGCAGCGGTAGCAGTAGTAGTAGTAG
>NW_014579234.1:695-7700 GCF_000485595.1 Priapulus caudatus
ATATGCGCACATGTGTATTATATAATGATCTCATATACTATATTGTATTTTATTATATAATATTATAGGATTGTTGTTATTGTAGTAACAGTAGAGTATAATAGTTGTCTTCTTTTTCTCGCAGTTGATCTTCTGCAGATGTTAGAGATGAATGTGACGATCGCCTTCCCAGCAGCCCCTCTGCTCACCGTCATTCTCGCTCTAGTCGGTAAGCGGCACGGCGCCCCCTGGCGCGTGAACTGTGGCTCTGTATGTTCGCTGTGATTCATCTCTGAACCTCTCGGCTCGGCGGCCCTTCACGGTTTTTATCCGCGGCCCGAATTCTGGTCGTGAGTTTGATAGCTGTCCATGCCCGGGGGGTGTCTAGTATCTACCCATGCGCGATAAACGAAAGGTCAGGCAGGCACGTGGGAGACCCTCAGGGAACCTACTTAAAATGGCTTCAGTTGGCATCCCCGCGTAGGGTTGCCGTGCCGACGGGTTAGGCGTCAGACTAGTTAGTATGTGTGATGTGCCAGAGATAACTGTTCCCACTGTGTTCACTGTTTGGTCTCTGTAGGTTGTTCATTACATTGTTCTTACTGTGTATGATGTTCTTATTATGTATGTTGTTCTTACTATATAGTGCAGCTTATAATGGTTGTTCATTGTGCAACTAATGATGGTTGTTCACTGTGCAACTAATGATGGTTGTTCACTGTGTAGTTAATAATTGTTGGTTCTTCGCTGTGTAGCTAAGGATGATTGTTCAGTGAATTGTTGTGTGTTGTTCGCTGTGCAGGCATGGAAGCGATCATGTCTGAGTTCTTCAACGACACGACGACAGCGTTCTACATCATTCTCATCGTGTGGGTCGCCGACCAGTACGACGCCATCTGCTGCCACACACCCATCAGCAAGCGCCACTGGCTAAAGTACGTAGATGTAGGGCGGGTGGTACGCACCGCACGCACGCACGCGTGCACACGCACACACGCACGCACGTTTGCAGGCAGGCAGGCAGGCACGCACGCACACATACACACACACGTACGAACGCACGCACGCACGCACGCACACACACACACATCACGTACACTCATACGCGCACAGACACACGCAGACATGCACGCACGCACGCACGCACGCACGCGTACACTCATACGCGCACAGACACACGCAGACATGCACGCACGCACGCACGCACGCACGCGTACACACATACCCAAGTACACACAACTATCAAGTATACAGTCTTCGATAGGTACGTGTATGTTTGCTGCTGCGTCGCCGCGTGTACGCGAGTGCACTCGTGCCAGTGTGTGCGTGCACGCGTGCGCGTGTGCGTGTTAGTGTGTGCGTGTGTGTGTGCTGTGCTGTGCGTGCGTGCGTGCGTGCGTGCGTGCGTGAGTGCGTGCTTACATGTGTCGATGTGTTGTTGTCGCGTGTGCGTGTGTGCGTGCGTGCGTGTGCGTGTGTGTACGTACGTATGCCACAAGCTAGAGAGACGTCAGGCGCACATGTGTATACGTCGTGTTACTGTATATGTGCGCTATCTTGCCTCGCTCTCTACCACTACCCCACTACAACCGTAATATGTGTAGCTGGGATTTACAAGTGCATTAATGTCGATAAAGCAGTTGGTTACTTTTAATTGAAGATTAAATAATCCGACCGCTTGTTTAATAGATGGGCTCCGGGCGCCGCGCCCGTAGCCACTCAAGCCGCGCCGACAACGAGCGCGAGCCACTCTATATACTTAATGCAAATTGGAGGCTTATGGACGTAAGGCAGTTAAACAGAGCGGCAGGAAATTACTGCCCCAACCTCCCAGCGCCTAAAACAACGTGCTGCTTGACTCAGTAATTAATTATTACCCCGGGCAGATGTTAGATGAAGTTGCCACTGTTACTTCTACTGCTCGTGCCGCATCTGCCATTGCTGTTGTGCTGCTGCTGCTGCTGCTGTTGCGGCTGCTGCTGCTGCTGCTGCTGCTGCTGTTGTGCTGTTGCTGCTGCTGCTGCTGCTGTTGCTGCTGCTGCTTCTGCTGCTGCTACTGCTGCTGTTGTGCTGTTGCTGCTGCTGCTGCTGCTGCTGGTGTGCTGCCGCTGCTGCTACTGCTGCCGCTTCTGCTGCTGCTGCTTCTATTGCTACTGCTGCTGCTGCTGCTGCTGCTACTGCTGCTGCTGCTACCGCCGCCGCTGCCGTCGCCGCTGCTGCTGCTGCTGCTGCTGCTGCCGCGTGTGAGACTTATAGTTGCAGTGAACACGATACGCTATCACTAAACGGCACCTGGTTCAACGCCTTACGGCGATGCACGCACGAGTGGATGCACTAAGCTGCACATGGTTCAACGTCTTACGACGATGCACGCACGAGTGGATGCACTAAGCTGCACATGGTTCAACGCCTTACGACGATGCACGCACGAGTGGATGCACTAGATGCCCACACACTTTTGGCTTCGCGCTCACAGACCGTACTGGCTGGCGCAGAAACGGCAGGCTCAACTTGCGTGACGCCCAACCGCGCACACACACACACACACACAACACACACACACACACACAACACACACACACGCCACGCACGCCACGCCGCACGCACGCACGCACGGCACGCGCACGCACGCACGCCACGCACGCACACGCCACGCACGCAGCACGCACGCACACACACACACACCGCACACACACACACACACACTGCACACACATAACACATATACACGCCGACAACATAAACACACATATACGCGCACGTACCATATAATAGATGGAAGCGTGCTCTAACAATGGAAACAATGCGCTCGACTATACGCACCAGCGGAGCAGCATGAGGCCGACCAGAGAAACCTAGAGATTAACACGCAGGCAAGATAGTTGCAGGATGCCGGGAAGCAGGAGGAGGAGGAGGAGGAGAGAGGGAGGAGGAGCGAGGAGGGCAGGAGGAGGAGGAGGAGAGGAGCAGGAAAGAGGAGGAGGAAAGCGAGGCGGAAGGAGCAGGTGAGGATGAGGAGGCAGGGGAGGAGGGGAGGAAGAGAGAGGATGGTAGAAGGATGGTAAGAGGAGCTGAAGCAGCAGCCAGAATAAGGGCGGGAGGGGAAAGGAGGGAGCAGGAGGCAGGAGGAGAAGGAGGGGAGGAAGAGTAGGTAAGAGGCGGGAGAATGAGTGGCGGAGAAGAAGTACACAGAGCAGAGGAGGAGTTCGAAGAAGAAGAGAACGAGGAGCGGAGGGAGGTCAGAAACGCGCGCGAGAGCAGCATGGGAGGAAGGAGAGGGGAGGAGGACAGACACAATCGTGGCACATGTAGAACAGATAAGTAATAGCGTATTAGTCGCAAGCTGGGCGTTATCAGCGCAAGGCCGTGTTGCGCGATGACAAGGTAAAACACATTAGTGTCGCGCGCGCGCTGGGATAAGACAGCGGATGTCGCGTGTCTGGTCGCACGGAAAGAAGCTGCCTATGCTGGCTGCTCACTGCTTAGTACTGCCTGCTATTGCTTGCTGCTTGATGCATACTACTGCTGCTACTGCTGCTGTGGTGGCTCGCTGACTGCTGGATACTACTTACTGTTCTACTAGTACTTACTGCTGCTGCTGCTTCTATAGTCTACTGCTGCTGCTGCTACTGCTGCTGCCTGCCTCTTACGTTACTAATACTTACTGCCCTTACTGCTGCTGCTGCCATGCCTGCTGCTGCTGCCTGCTGCTACTGCTGCTTTACTGCTTCAACTGCCTGCTGACTGCTGCTGCCTTTGTGGTGCTGCTGTGCTGCTGCTGGTACTGCTGCTGCTTGCTGCTATGCTGCTGCTGCTGCTGCTGCTGCCTGCCTACTGCTGCTCTGCTGCTACTGCTGCTACTGCTGTGCCTACTGTCTGCTGCTGCTTGCTTGCTGCTGCTGCTTCTGCTAGTGCGTGCTGCTGCTGCTATTCGTAGGTGGTGGTGCTGCTGCTATTTTGTGGTTGGGGGTGGTTGCTGCTGCTAGCTGCTAGTAGGTTTGGTCTGCTGCTGTGCTGCTGCTGCCGGGGCGTGCGGGAATTGCGGCTGGGAGGGAGGGAGGAGGAGGGCAGGAGGAGGAGGGGGAAGGAGGAGGAGGAGCGCGCAGCATGCATCCACGTCACGCGGCGGTTCACGGCAATCTATCACCGACATTGTCATGCTTGCCTTCCGACGCGCGGCCCACAGTAGTCTGCCGCCATCGCCGCACGTCCGCGCGCTTACTGCTCGCTCAACCAGCGCTAGTCCCGCGCCGGCGTCGAGCCGCGGCAGTCTTAGTGCCTCACTCGATTTGTCAGCGTGCGCTGAAGCGGTCGCAGTTGTTGTCATCGGCGTTGACAGCAACCTTGGTAGACGCTGTCACCAGCCCTGCGTGAAATTGCCGTAAAAGTCGTCTGGTTCCGTAAAAATCGAGATACGTTGGGAAAAAAAATTCGCGAAATGTCACTAGTGGTGTGAAAACCGACATTGGCGCGTCGACAGTGTCAAATGTTGTCATCAACTTTATCACACCGGTTGGCGACGGTCGTCATCAATTTTTTCACGCGCATTGTCAACATTTGTTACAAGTTTTGTCACGCGTTTCGTCAATTGTCATTGAATTTGTTTCCCATTTTTGCAGTACGAGGTATTATAGATATTGTCACGCGCACTTTGTTAGGCGTGCACTTTGTACCAGCCACTGTAGGCAGCACTCGTACGATGCTGGAAAGGACAGCAGATGTGTGTGTGTGTGTGTGTATGTGTGTGTGTGTGTGTGTGCGTGTGTGTGTGTGTGTGTGTGTGTGTGCTGTGTGTGTGTGTGTGTGTGTGTGTGTGTGTGTGTGTGCTGTTGCGTGCGTGCGTGCGTGCGTGCAGTGCGTGCGTGCGTGCGTGCGTGCGTGCGTGCGTGCGTGCGTGCGTGCCGTGCGTGTCGTGGCGCTGCGTGCGGCGTGCGTGCTCGTGCGTGCGTGCGTGCGTGCGGCCGCGTGGCGTGCGTGCGTGCGTGCGTTGCGTGCGTGCGTGGCGTGCGTGCGTGCGTGCCGTGCGTGCGTGCGTGGCGTGCGTTGCGTGCGTGCGTGCGTGCGTGCGTGCGTGCGTGCGTGCGTGCGTGCGTGCGTGCGTGCGTTGCGTGCGGTGCGCCGTGCGTGCGTGCGTCGTCGTGGCGGTGCGTGCGTGCGTGCCGTGCGTGCGTGCGTGCGTGCGTGCGTGCGGCGTGCGTGCGTGCGTGCGTGGCGTGCTTGCTGCAGTGCGTGCGTGCGTGCGTAGCGTGCGATGCGTTGGCGTGCGCTGCGTTGCGTCGTGTGGTTGCGTGCGTGCGTGCGTGCGTTGCGTGCGTGCGTCGCGTGCGTGCGTGCGTGCGTGCGTGCGTAGTGCGTGCGTGCCGTGCGTGTGTCGTGCGTGCGGTGCGTGCGTGGCGTGCGTGCGTGCGTGCGTGCGTGCGTGTGTGTTGCGCGCGCGCGGGTGTGTGTATGCTTGGTGTGTGTGTTGTATTTGTGCAGCTGAAGCGTGTGTGGTGTGGACCAGTGTGTGTGTTGTATTTGTGCATGTACGTGTGTTCGTGTGTGCTTGTGTGCGCGCGTGTGTGTGTGTGTTGTGTTTGTGCCATTGTACGTGTGTTTGTGTGTCGCGTCGTGTGTTGTGTTTGTGGCCATGTACGTGTGTTTTGTGTGTGCGTTCGTGTGGTTGTTTTCTGCATGTACGTGTGTTTTGGTTGCGTTCGTGTGTTGTGTTTGTGCATGTACGTGTGTTTGTGTGTGCGTTCGTGTGTTGTGTTTGTGCATGTACGTGTGTTTGTGTGTGCGTTCGTGTGTTGTGTTTGTGCATGTACGTGTGTTTGTGTGTGCGTTCCGTGTGTTGTTTTGTGCATGTACGGTGTTTGTGTTGTGCGTTCGGTCCTTGTGTTGTGCATGTAAGCGTGTGTTTGTGTGTGCGTCGTGTGTTGTTCTGTGTGGCATGTACGTGTGTTCTGTGTGCTGTCGTTCCGTGTGTTGTGTTTGTGCAATGCGTATAACGTGGTTGTGGTGTGCGTTCGGTGTTGGTTTGTGCATCGTACGTGTTTGTGTGTGCGCTTCGGTGTTTGTGTTTGTGCATGTACGTGTGTGTTTGGTCGTGTGCGTTCGTGCGTTGTGTTTGTGCATGTACGGTGTGTTTGTGTGTGCGTTCGTTGCGTTGTCGTTTGTGCCATGTACGTGTGTTGTGTGTGCGCTTCGTGCGTTGGTGTTTGTGCCATGTCACTGTGTTTGTGTGTGTGTTTGTGTGTTGTGTTTATGCCCGTTTGTGCGCGCGCCCTTGCACTGTATATCGTTTCACTACCTAGGACCACAATTTACAATTCTCGATTGGTCATTTTATGCCGATAACATGGGCGAGCAACGAATAGCGACATTAGCCGGGAGCGATGAAAGCCACGAGAAATAATTCCGCTCAACCTGGCGTAAAAACGCGAAAATCAATACGCAGGGCGGCGTGACACAAAACAAAAGAAGAGAGCAGAGCTACACTATATGCGCGAGTGAGAGAGAGAGAGGCGAGAAAAAGCCCCCCCGTGCACGACGATTCACTCGGCGAGAAAAAATAACAACGGACGTGCGTGCATGCGAGAAAGAAAGAGCAGCCGCAGCCGAGCTGGAAGTCCGAGAAAAAAAACAGAAAGCGCCGACGAAGAGTGGCTGAGAATCCCGGCCCGCCGGGCACTTCGTCGAGCATAGTCGATCACACAATTACGCATCGTTGTCGTCGTCGTCATCATTTTTTGTCATCGTCATCACCAATCGTTGTCCCGTCATCGTCGTCGGCGTCATCATCTCATCATGCATCATACATCATTATTATTATCGTCCGCATCATCGTCAGTCTCGTCATCAAATGTCGTCATCTCGTCATCTTCGTCCAGCATCATCAATCAACCATTATTATTATCCGTTATCTTCATCATCATCATCAATCAGGACCTCGCGTACGCATGGGAGCGAACAACACCAGTTTGCAGTTGAAGAACGCGTGAGATAGTTGGCTTACTAAGCCCTGCTGTCATTCGTCATTATCGT
>NW_014579234.1:11596-13797 GCF_000485595.1 Priapulus caudatus
ATATATATAAGGTTAAAAACGTTATATATATATTATATACATACATATATATGCGTCCGTGCGTTCGTGCATCCGTACCGCATGCACGTGTGTGCTATATATATATATGCTATATATATAAATTAATATATATATATATATATATATCTATATATAAGTATATATATATGCTATATATATATATTATATACATACATATAGAAATCGCTACAATAGAATACAATAGAATCTCTATTATGAGCTATTGATACATATATATATGAGTCCGTGCGTTCGTGCATCCGTACCCGCATGCACGTGTGGTATATGTGCATTCGTGTATGTATATATATATGAGAAGTAGATAATAGGGATCCCCTAGTATTATCTACTTCTGATATATATATGTGTGTTGACCGTATCTTCGCTCCGTTACTATACACACGTGCTTCTGTTCGGCTGCAGGTTTTTCTACCTGTACCACTTCGCCTTCTACGCCTACCACTACCGCTTCAACGGCCAATACAGCGGACTGGCTCTGATGGTCTCCTGGCTCTTCATACAGGTGAGTGAGGGAGGGAAGGAAGGAGTGAGGGAGTGAGTGATGCTGATAATAAGTGAGTGATACTGATAATAAGTGAGTGATACTGATAATAAGTGAGTGATACTGATAATAAGTGAGTGATACTGATAATAAGTGAGTGATACTGATAATAAGTGAGTGATACTGATAATAAGTGAGTGATACTGATAATAAGTGACTGATACTGACAATAAGTGAGTGATACTGACAATAAGTGAGTGATACTGACAATAAGTGAGTGATACTAATAATAAGTGAGTGATACTGACAATAAGTGACTGATACTGACAATAAGTGAGTGACATTAGCCGCATGTAAATAATATAAATAGAGACCTAGGGGAACAAGGAGGAATACCCGCGCCCCCTCATTATCGATCTTACTTCTTCTAGCATATGTGCTCGATTGCAGTTATTCTGTTGATCAGGGAGGAGGGTGGACGCGGCGTGGTTAATATAGGGTTGGTATATATATATATATATATATATATGTATATATATAAGCTAACATTCTGACTTGAGTCAACAGCCACGCTCTTGATTTCTGCACTATATCTACGTAACGCCGCAACGCTGCTTAATAAAAATAGGAGAAAATGCGACTCTGCTATATTCAGTTTTTTTTAATCTCTTTGATACACGGCGCACCGTGGCCGCGTGTTGAACGCTGGCGCGTGAGAGCCCCCCGCCTCCCCTCCCCGCCCCCGCGGGTGCACGTGACGGCGACAGTGGCGCCGCTAATCACTGCTCGCATGCCGCACATTCCTCGCGCGCCGGCCAACGAGAAATCTTTCGCAGAAATTGCCGGCGACGATTCGCACTCTTCATTTGCAACGTATGCGTGGAATGCGGAGGAGGCGGCGACTGCTAAGCGAGGTGGAGGAGGCGGGGGAGGGTGGAGCAGGGAGGAGGGTAGATGAGGAGGTGGGGGAGGCGAGAGGCGGGGGGGGGTGGAGCAGGGAGGAGGGTAGAGGAGTAGAAATTGTGAAGGGAGGAAGAAAAAGGGGGGCAAACCTGCAGTGTGTGAATCAGATGTCGAAGAGCGAAATGTGAATCAGTGACTATTCGTCGTCCTTCTTTTTCTATCCCTTCACTCTTATCTCTTCTTCCTCCTCCTACTCCTCCTCAGCGTCCTTCCTCTTGTACTCATCCACTTTCACCTCTTCCTCCTCCACCTTATCCTGCCCTCCCCTCTTCTTTCCCTCATCTCCTCCTCCTTCCCCCTCTTCTCCTCCCTCCCTCCCCCTCCCTATCTTCCTTCTCCTTTCCCCTTTCCCTCCCCTTCCTCCTTCTCTTCCCTTCTCCTCCTCTCCTCCTCCTTCCTTCTCCCTCCCCTCCTTCCCCCCTCCCCCTCCTCCTCCTTATCCTCTCTGCGCGCTACTGAAGCTGCCAGCCGGATGCTGAGATTAGGCAGCAGACGAATTACGGAATATCCGGCATCCCAGCGGATGTTGCGGCTTGCGTGGCTTCCTGGCTCGTCGCCCGCGTTTCTAGCATTAATTGATTACAGCGGAAGGAGAATTAGAGCCCTTATCATGGCGTGGGAGAAAGAACTCTGCGGCGACTACAATATCGTCGCTAAGCTACCTGCGAAAGCGGTCGCCGTGATAAGCCTGCTGCGGCTTCGATGCTTTCGCGTC
>NW_014579234.1:14511-16945 GCF_000485595.1 Priapulus caudatus
TCCTTCCTTCATCCTCCTCCTCCTCCTCCTCCTTATCCTCTCTGCGCGCTACTGAAGCTGCCAGCCGGATGCTGAGATTAGGCAGCAGACGAATTACGGAATATCCGGCATCCCAGCGGATGTTGCGGCTTGCGTGGCTTCCTGGCTCGTCGCCCGCGTTTCTAGCATTAATTGATTACAGCGGAAGGAGAATTAGAGACCTTATCATGGCGTGGGAGAAAGAACTCTGCGGCGACTACAATATCGTCGCTAAGCTACCTGCGAAAGCGGTCGCCGTGATAAGCCTGCTGCGGCTTCGATGCTTTCGCGTCGACAGCGGTTGCGTTTTGAGTGATGTTGAATGTGAGACATGAATGAGACACAGCCGAGATATGGGTGAGACATGAATGAGACATGGGTGAACCATGAATGAGACATAGCTGAGACATGGGTGAACCATGAATGAGACACAGCTGAGATATGGATGAGACATGAATGAGATACAGCTGAGACATGGGTGAACCATGAATCAGATACAGCTGAGACATGGGAGAACCATGCATGAGATACAGCTGAGACATGGGAGAACCATAAATGAGACATATCTGAGACATGGGTGAACCATGAATGAGACACAGCTGAGACATGGGTGAACCATGAATGAGACATATCTGAGACATGGGTGAACCATGAATGAGATACAGTTGAGACATGGGTGAACCATGAATGAGACACGTCTGAGACACGTCTGAGACATGGCTAAGCAATGTCGAGGCCCAATTCAGAAACATATAGTTAATCACTTATCGTAGCAAATGACATGTTATATTTATGATAGCCATGATGGTATTTGCGGTGTTTCTGCCAACTGAGCCCTGGCACATAGCCGTGTGTATGTGATTGGAGCAAGGTTGAGACATGATCGACCGACGAATGAGGCACCGCTGAGACATGGCTGAGGCATGATTGCGTGAGGCAGTGAGTGTATACGTTTACGCTCGCCGTCTCATTGTCAAGCCTTTCGACTTTCATGCTACAGTTTACCTGCAGACGAGAAAATATTGGCATATTGATTTTCCAGTTAATGTCAATTCACTTTGTGATAAACGACTCACATCATCGTTTTGTTATTGTGACTCTTCACCTGCGCTAGCTAAATAATGCTGTAACATCTGCTGTTACATGCGCTGTCTGTCTGTCTGTCTGTTACACACAGCTGTCTGTCTGTCCGTCTGTTACACACAACTGTCTGTCTGTCCGTTTGTCTGTCTGTCTGTCCGCCTGTCTGTCTACCCGTCAGTCTTTTTACGACTCGCCGCTGCTTTTATGTGCGTGCGTGCGTGCGTGCGTGCGTGCGTGCGTGCGTGCGTGCGCATGCGTGTATGTATCGCTAGCGCGGTTTCCCGCGCAGACGCACACGTGTAACGTGACTGTATACGCAGTAGCGTTTATCCACGTTCCCCGCGGCACTGAATCCCCCCCTCCCACCTATCCACCCCCTCCCACCTATCCACCCACCTACCGTGAACGCGTGTGTGCTGCACCCGATCTCAGCACTCTTATCGAAATGCGATATTTGCTGATATATTGCCGCCTGATTGCATTTCCTGCCTACTACCAGAAGTGGCCTTCAGCGCTCGTTTCTAGTTGCTCCGCGTCTGCGTGTCACGTGGGCTGCGTCTGTTCGCCGGCGACGCCCTCTCGTGGTTAAAACTGCGAACTATCTACATCGGAACAAAGTCCACTTATCTACCATCTAAAGTCCACAAAGGCCACTTATCTTAATCTACCTGTACCTTTACATTGTTCACATGTCTTACTCTACCTTCACCCTTACATGGTCTATCTATCTTACTCTACCTTCACCCTTACATGGTCTATCTATCTTACTCTACCTTCACCCTTACATGGTCTATCTATCTTACTCTACCTTCACCCTTACATGGTCTATCTATCTTACTCTACATGTAACCTTACATGGTCTATCTATCTTACTCTATCTTCACCCTTAAATGGTCTATCTATCTTACTCTACCTTCACCCTTACATGGTCTATCTATCTTACTCTACATGTACCCTTACATGGTCTATCTATCTTACTCTACATGTAACCTTACATGGTCTATCTATCTTACTCTACCTTCACCCTTACATGGTCTATCTATCTTACTCTACCTTCACCCTTACATGGTCTATCTATCTTACTCTACATGTAACCTTACATGGTCTATCTAGCTTACTCTACCTTCACCCTTAAATGGTCTATCTATCTTACTCTACCTTCACCCTTACATGGTCTATCTATCTTACTCTACATGTAACCTTACATGGTCTATCTATCTTACTCTACATGTAACCCTTACATGGTCTATCTAGGGTGAAGGTAGAGTAAGATTACATGGTCTATCTATCTTACTCTACATGTAACCTTACATGGTCTATCTATCTTACTCTA
>NW_014579234.1:18361-19401 GCF_000485595.1 Priapulus caudatus
GCTTACTCTACCTTCACCCTTACATTGTCTATCTATCTTATTCTACCTTCACCCTTACATGGTCTATCTATCTTACTCTACATGTAACCTTACATTGTCTATCTATCTTACCCTTACATGGTTCACATCTCTTACTCTACCTTCACGCTCACAGCTGCAGCGCTATCTTGCAGGCTTCGCTGTGTGCTAATGTTACAGGTACGCGTGCTCTGGTCGTTATGAATACGTCTGTTTGCACTGCCCGCGGTGTCGTCTCGCTATTTTGTTCCCTCTCCTCCCCCTTTCCTTCCCTGTCCCCCCTTTGACCCCGCTCCTCCTCGATCCCCGTGTACTATGATTAGTGATTACCCTGCCATACAGGTTGCCAAAGGGTTGAGAAGTGGGCAAATGAGAGAGCGGGCTGACGCGTGTGCGTGCGTGCGTGCGTGCGTGCGTGCGTGCGTGCGTGCGTGCGTGCGTGCGTGCATGTGTTGTGTGCTAAGGAGGGGGGTGTAGGTGGACTGATTGTGTTAGATAGCTGATGTGAGTGAGACTAGGTGTAGCTATATGGGTTCTGATGCGGGTGTTGTTGTAGTAGCCACGTGTGTGGCTCGTGGGGTCATGTTAGTGGGGAAGGAGATAGGGGGAGACTGGGGAGCTGAAGGAGGCAGGAGGAGACAGGGGAGGCGCGTGAAAGCTAGCGAAGAGTGACGGAGAAGAGAAGTGTGGAAGTGGGAGATAGGGGGAAAGGTGAAGGAGACGCCAAGAGAGGCTGAGGAGAAGGAGGAGACGGAGAGAGGGAAGGGAAGACTAGGCGATGGTGAGGTAGAGAGGGTGGTGGAGACTGACAGTGTGTGGGGGAGAGGAAGAAAGGTTGAGGAAGGGAGAGGAATGGTCAGTGAGGGCAGGGCTAGGGAAGCTGAGTGAGACTGCGAGAGGCTGGGAGAGGCTGAGGGGGAGTGAGAAAGAGAGAGAGAGAGAGAGATAGAGAGAGAGAGAGAGAGAGAGAGGAGGGAGAGAGAGAGAGAGAGAGAGAGAGAGAGAGAGAGAAGAGAGTAGAA
>NW_014579234.1:20165-21060 GCF_000485595.1 Priapulus caudatus
GAGAGAGAGAGAGAGAGAGAGAGAGAGTAGAGAGAGAAGAGATAGAGAGAGCGATATATATATATATATATATATAGTGAGAGACGATGGAGAGATAGAGCGGCATGACAGATGGCAGGGGGTGTATCCGAGCCCCCGCCATCAGCAGCAGCAGCAGCAGCCATCACGAGCAGGTGAAACTCGCGAGTGATAAGAGGTTAATAACGAGCCGCAGCCGACGATTGTTCTCGCCTAGGTGCGAGCGGAGGCTTTGTCGCCACGGCAACCCAGCCGAGATTGCATTTCGTCGAGGCTTCCCCTCGGCAGATTGCGTTTAGGAAGGTGCGGAAATGAGGTGCGCGCGACGCGAACCGCTCATAATCATGGCCCCGCTGTTTGTAGCTAATGTTGCTCGAACGGCCGTGCGGATATGAGCTGTTGCCGCCGCCGCGCTGGCATCGGCAGACGATGCACGCACGCACGCACGCACGCACGCACGCACGCGTAGCCGCGGTGATCTGTTTACCTGTAGGAGGTTGGGCAGTGTCGTCGACTCGATGCGCGCACCTGTATTGCTGTCTGTTTCACACACGTAGCTATCTGTAAATATATGCGTAGCTATCTGTAATACACACGTAGCTATGCACACGTAGCTATCTGTAAATATATGCGGAGCTATCTGTTGCACACACGTAGCTATGCACACGTAGCTATCTGTAAATATATGCGTAGCTATCTGTAAATATATGCGTAGCTATCTGTAATATACACGTAGCTATGCACACGTAGCTATCTGTAAATATATGCGTAGCTATCTTGCACACACGTAGCTATTCACACGTTGCTATCTGTAATACATGCGTAGCTATCTGTAATACACACGTAGCTATGCACACGTAGCTATCTGTAAATATAT
>NW_014579234.1:22711-23305 GCF_000485595.1 Priapulus caudatus
ACACACGTAGCTATCTGTTACACGCACTTAGCTAACTGTAATACACACTTAGCTATCTGTTACACGCACGTAGCTATCTGTTACACGCACTTAGCTATCTGTAATACACACTTAGCTATCTGTTACACGCACTTAGCTATCTGTTACACGCACTTAGCTAACTGTAATACACACGTAGCTATCTGTTACACGGTTGCTATCTGTAATACATGCGTAGCTATCTGTAATACACACGTAGCTATGCACACGTAGCTATCTGTAAATATATGCGTAGCTATCTGTTGCACACACGTAGCTATCTGTAATACACACGTAGCTATGCACACGTAGCTATCTGTAAATATATGCGTAGCTATCTGTTGCACACACGTAGCTATTCACACGTTGCTATCTGTAATACACACGTAGCTATCTGTAATACACACGTAGCTATCTGTTACACGCACTTAGCTATCTGTTACACGCACTTAGCTAACTGTAATACACACGTAGCTATCTGTTACACGCACTTAGCTATCTGTAATACATACTTAGCTAACTGTAATACACACGTAGCTATCTGTTACACGCACTTAGCTAACTGTAATACACACG
>NW_014579234.1:24406-28863 GCF_000485595.1 Priapulus caudatus
TACTGTAATACACACGTAGCTATCTGTTACACGCACTTAGCTTACTGTAATACACACGTAGCTATCTGTTACACGCACTTAGCTTACTGTAATACACACGTAGCTATCTGTAATATACACGTAGCTATCTGTTACACACACTTAGCTATCTGTAATACACACTTAGCTATCTGTTACACGCACTTAGCTAACTGTAATACACACTTAGCTAACTGTAATACACACGTAGCTATCTGTTACACGCACTTAGCTAACTGTAATACACACTTAGCTAACTGTAATACACACTTAGCTATCTGTTACACGCACTTAGCTAACTGTAATACACACTTAGCTAACTGTAATACACACGTAGCTATCTGTTACACACACTTAGCTAACTGTAATACACACTTAGCTAACTGTAATACACACGTAGCTATCTGTTACACACACTTAGCTATCTGTAATATACGCGTAGCTATCTGTTACACGCACTTAGCTAACTGTAATATACACGTAGCTATCTGTTACACGCACCTAGCTATCTGTAATACACACTTAGCTAACTGTAATACACGGCTCGGCTTCCGTTCTAATCAGTATTCGTCGCAGCGTACGCTGTAATATGAATGTCAAGTAGCTTTTAGCAGGGGGTAAGTGGACTCGCATGCTCAGCTGTGCGTAGACAGACCTTTGATACCTACGAGACAGGCTCTCCATCCGGCTGACTCCGCCGTGAGAGTGCACGCCCCCGTGCCGCCTGTACGGCTTCAGTTGAGAGCAAGTATGAGCTTTATACTGGATGCCCCCTCCCCCCATCTACCAACCCCGATATGTAGGCTTTTCCGCAGAGCCCATACCTCCGTCGCTCGGTCGCGTGTGTTCTCCTCCCGACCCCCTCCTCTTATGCGCTGACCTTCTTTTCCTTTTTGTTGCTTTCGTTGTTTTGTTTTTGTTTCTCTCGCATGTCGCCGTCTATCTCGTTGCCTCTCTCTGTTTCTCTGGGTTTAATTGTTTCTCCGTTAACGCTCTTTCGTTCTCACTCTTCATCTCTCACCCTCTCGGTCTCCTCCTTCTCCTTAGTTATCTGCCTCTCTCCCTTCTTACCCCTGCCCCCGTCCTCCCTGCACCCCTTCCTTCTCTCCCTGTCTCCCTGCCTGCATTCCTCCATATCTACATCCTAGCTTTCTCTCCTGCCTCTTCACGCGCTCGCTTTCTCTTCCTTCTACGTCTTTCTTGCTCTTGCTCATACGCCCTAAGAACGCCCTCTCTCTTGTGCAAAATTCTCGCTCGAGCCCACGAGTTATAGAGTGTGTGTGCGGCGGTGAACGGGCCCGCCGGCAGAGCCACGAGCCCTACAACGCTGCTAATGAAATCTATCCGATCCGGCAATTGTTTGCGCAAAACGTCAAAATCGTGTTTCACGAGACGGCTGACGATAGATGGTGACCTACGTACGTACGGTTGTGCATATGTAGCCGTGTAGCCCCCCGAGGGGGGGGGGAGGAGCGGCGGTGAGAGAGAGAGAGAGAGAGAGGAGGGGAGGGGGAAAAGGCGGCGTAGTATAAGAAGAGTTGAAAAGGCAGGAGATGTTAGAGGCACAATGAAGAAGAGATCGGATGGATGGAGATGGATGATGGATGAATGGATGGATGATGGATGAATGGATGGATGGATGGTGGAATGCAGGATGGATGGATGGATGGATGGAGGATGGAATGGATGGAATGAATGGATGGATGGATGGATGGGATGGATGGATGGATGATGGATGATGGATGATGAGTGGTATGGATGGATGGATGGATGGATGGATGGATGGAGTGGATGGATGGATGAGATGATAGGATGGAAGTGATGGATGATGGATGGAGGATGGATGATGGATGATGGATGATGGAAGGATGGATGATATGGATGAGATGGAATGTGAGATGGTATGATGATGGAATGGATGGAATGGATGGATTGGATGGGATGGATGGATGGATGGATGCGAATTGGATGAATGGAAGGAATTGGATGGATGGATGGAATGGAATGGATGGATGGAATGATGGAGATGGAATGGATGGAATGGATGATGGAATGGACTGATGGATGGATGGATGAATGGATGGATGGATGGAATGGATGGATTGGCATGGATGGATGGATGGATGGATGGATGGATGGATGGATGGATGGATGAATGGATGGATGGATGGATGGATGGATGGATGATGGATGAATGATGGATGGAGATGGTTGGATGGATGGGTTTGTGGGTAGGAGGACGACGGACGGATGACGGACGACGATTTGGATGGACGGATGAGAGAGAAGTAATGAGCGAATTGAGAGGAAGAGAAAGAGCAAGAGAGAGAGAGAGCGCGCGCACGTGTGGGTGTGCGAGAGAGAGAGAGAGAGAGAGAGAGGAGAGCGAGGAGAAGAGAGAGAGAGAGAGAGAAGAGAGAGAGAGATGATTAATTGAAGGTGGAAGAATGGAGAAATCGTGAAAGGCTGGGAGAAGAGAGAGACTGTTTTATCTTTTCGGTTTTTGCTTTTCTCTAAAACAGTGGCACCTACACTTCCCACACTTTCACCATACCCTCTCGCCCCCCTCCCACCGCCCCTCCCTCCTCCTCACACTATTTGAACGCGTAGCTGCTACCTGACATCCCCTCCCCCCCCCATCAATTTGTTAAATTCCCGCTCGCATGTTCACATTGTAAGGGACGATGGACAACACTAGGGAAACAAGACAAGATATCTCATAGAGGAATAAAGGCCCTCACGACAAGGTAGCCGCGCCTAGACGCGCGACACCGCGTCGCCGCCAAGAAACCCCGTGCCGGCGACGGGAAAAACGACGTCGGGCGCGCGTCTAGGCTAATCCTGCGGATTTCGCCTCGTATTTGCATGTGCTATCTGAGCAACACCGCTTTTCAATCAAATAACGGCCCTGTTGCTCGCGCTCGTCTAATTAAGAGAACACCTCCGCGAAGGTTGTAAAATGGGTTTCTAATCACGAGAGAGAGCAGAATAGAATTGGCCGGGAGCCACCAATATAACGCGGCAGGCGCGGTAAGGTGGCGTGGAGNGAGAGAGAGAGAGCGAGACAGAGCGAGAGCGAGAGAGAGAGAGCGAGAGCGAGAGCGAGAGAGAGAGCGTCTGAACTGCATTCACTATTACTAATAATAGGCGAAAGAAAATAGGTAAAACTTGTAGTAAATACATTTCGTATTTATTCATCATAATTTTATTATTGAAACGTTCCAAGTGGCTGTGAGTGGGTGTGTTTGTTTGTTTGTTTGTTTGTTTGTTTGTTTGTTAGTAAGTGTGTTCGTGCGTGCGGCGTGCGTATCTATATATGTACGTAACCTACCTACCTATATATATATATAATTATATATACATACAATATTTTAAATAATTTAAACAATTTATTTATTTATTTTATTTATATATATGTATATATATATCAGAAGTNTATATATATATATATATATATATATATATATATATAACGAGAATGAGGAGAGGAGCAGCAGTGTACGGTAGGTACGTACACATCACGCAGCGCTGTAGGATGTACGTGCGGCGGCCGCTACGTGTGTGCTGGCTACCTACCTACCTACCTACCTACCTACGTGCGTGCGTGCGTGCGTGCGTGCGTGTAAGAGGACGTGTAATAGCGTACAGCTGAGCCAACACTCGTGTTTGCCGCCGTCTGATACGCGCGCAACACTCGCGCAGTCTTGCTAATTAATGTAGAAAGCTTCTTTGATACGCGCGCCGGCGCCGCTGATGCCGTCGCCATCGTTGCAGGTGTAAATGCGGCAGCCGCAGTCTTTCCCAGCCTCCTCCTCATCCTCCTCAGCATCCTCCTCAACATTCTCCTCAGCATCCTCCCTCAGCATCCTCCCTCAGCATCTTCCTCAGCATCCTCCTTCAGCATCCTCCTCAGCATCCTCTTCAGCATCCCCCCTCAGCATCCTCCCTCCGCATCCCCCCTCAGCATCCCCCTCCGCATCCTCCCCCAGCATCCTCCCTCCGCATCCTCCTCAGCATCCTCCTCCGCATCCTCAGCATCCTCCTCAGCATCCTCCTCAGCATCCTCCATCCGCATCCTCCATCCGCATCCTCCTCAGCATGCCCATCCTCTATACCCCCTACGTCGTCCCCCTCACCATCGTTGTTATTTGCATCCTCCTCACTGTCGGTAGCCCTAGCATCAAGAATACCCTAACCTATCCTTAACACTTCCGCCGCACTCTCGATGCTCTTTTATGCGCATTTGTCACAGGCTCGCTGTCCTTGGTAGTAGTAGTACTGACTGGTCGTCATTCAGGTCTGTGTCATCAATGCTGCAGCGACGCCATGTACTGCATCAACAAATACCCCTGTCACCCCTCTCTCTCTCTCTTTCCCTTTCTATCTGCCCCTCTGTGTGTGTGTGTCTGTCTACAAACAAAAACCCTCTCTCTCTCTCT
>NW_014579234.1:29560-30862 GCF_000485595.1 Priapulus caudatus
AGGCAGGCAGGCAGGCTGGCAGGCTGGCAGGCAGGCTGGCAGGCTGGCTGGCAGGCAGGCAGGCAGGCAGGCTGGCAGGCTGGCTGGCAGGCAGGCTGGCAGGCAGGCAGGCAGGCAGGCAGGCAGGCAGGCAGGCTGGCAGGCTGGCAGGCATGCAGGCTGGCAGGCAGGCAGGCAGGCAGGCTGGCAGGCAGGCAGGCAGGCAGGCAGGCTGGCAGACATGTTGGCAGGCAGGTGAGCAGTTGGTGTAGTGAGGACTTAGTTTAATGAGACGTAGCGTAGAGAGGACTTAGTGTAGTGATGACTTAACGCAGTGAGGACTTAGTGTAGTAAGGACTTAGTGTTGTGAGGACCTAACGCAGTGAGGACTTAGTGTGAGGACTTAGGGTAGTGAGGACTTAACGCGGCGAGGACTTAGGGTAGTGAGGACTTAGGGTAGTGAGGACTTAGTGTAATGAGGACTTAGGGTAGTGAGGACTTAGGGTAGTAAGAACTTAGTGTAGTGAGGACTTAACGCGGCGAGGACTTTGTGTAGTGAGGACTTAGTGTAGTGAGGACTTAGTGTAGTGAGGACCTAACGCAGTGAGGACTTTGTGTAGTGAGGACTTTGTGTAGTGAGGACTTAGTGTAGTGATGACTTAACGCGGCGAGGACTTAGGGTAGTGAGGACTTAGGGTAGCGAGGACTTAGTGCTGTGAGCATTTAGCGCAGGCTGGCGCTGGGAGGTGGGAGTTGCACTCGCACCGTGTCACAGTAATTTCTCGCCGAGATGCCGCGTGGCTTTTTGTGATGCTAATAGAAACCAAATATACGCGCGCATAGCAGGCCTGACACGATAATGCACATTACATTCATTTACCGCCTCGCGATCAGCGCCTGCTAGACGGACGCCGGCGGCGGGCGGGCGGCGGTGCGGGCGGGCGCGGCGCGCGCGACGCGGAGCCCGTCTAGGCGCAAAAAGCTCGCGATTTCGGTTTCGTGACATCGTGTTCGAAGTGCAGGTGATTTGTGATTACTGATGATTACGTGGCAGTTAATGACAGTGATTAATGGAGGAGGGAGAGAACCCCGGTGACAATTACGCCTCCCCCCTACCCCTCCCCCTCCCGCCGACTCCTGCGTCTTGCCGATGATTAAGGAGAAGGAAGTGCATAATTTAGTGCCGGGAAGCAGATGTGGGGAAATTCGGTAACACGAGATCAAGGGAGGGGGGCACGAAAAGAGAGAGAGAGTGGGAAAGACAGAGAGAGAGAGAGAGAGAGAGAGAGAGAGAGAGAGAGAGAGAGAGAGAGAGAGAGAGAG
>NW_014579234.1:30981-32896 GCF_000485595.1 Priapulus caudatus
GAGAGAGAGAGAGAGAGAGAGAGAGAGAGAGAGAGAGAGAGAGAGAGAGAGAGAGAGAGAAAGAGAAGACAGGGAGAGTCAAAAAGGAGAACGAGGCAAAGAAGTAATACATAGAGAGAAAGGGAGAGATTGAGAGAGCGCGCACGAGAAAGGAAGCGTAAGAGAGAGGCGAAGAGTGAAAAGCAGCGAGAGAGAGAGGCGCGAAGAGAGAAAGAGAGCGTGCGAGAGATAGAGAGAGAAGGGGGAGACATAGCAAGCAGGAAGGCACGCGAGCAAGAGTGACAGCGAGAGAGCGAGAGACACAGAGAGACAGAGCGAGCTGAACTCGTAAATCAATGCAACCTAATGCGTAACTCAACGGCAAATGGGATTTGTGAAATGCCATTCTCTGTTTAATAGGCTGCCGGTCGCGCGCGCTGCCCGGTGAGGCATTTGCATGCGGTATTACCATGTTTATTTAAATAGGAAATTTATTCAGGGCGACGGCCAATCGAGAGATGCGTAGGTCGCCTGCGTAGGGACACCTGCGCATCGCAGTGTGACCTAGCATCACTGCCCGCCGCCATATACACAACTCACCGACACACACACACACATGTGCGCTCTGTGATACTGCATGCTGCTGCTGCTGCTTCTGCTGGTGGTGGTGGTGGTGCTGCTGCTGCTGCTGCTACGGCTTGTGGTGGTGGTGATGGTGGTGGTGGTGGCGGCGGTGGCGGTGGCGGTGGTGGTGGTGGCGGTGCTGCTGCTGCTGCTGCTGCTGCTGCTGCTACTGCTGCGCTGCTACTGCTGCTGCTACTGCTGCGCTGCTACTGCTGCTGTTATTGCTGCTACTGCTGCGACTGTTGTTGTTGTTATTGTTATTGTTATTGTTGTTATTGTTGTTATTGTTGTTGATGTTGCTGCTATAGTGACATCATTACAGTTGGTAAGGTATAACTGTTGGCATGAAATAACCGTTAACAAGTCGGCTAGTGGTGATGATGATGATGACGGCGACGACGAAGATGATGATGGTAAGGACGAGGACGACGATGATGATGCTGGTAAGGACGAGGACGAGGATGATGATGCTAGTAAGGACGAGGACGACGATGATGATGCTGGTAAGGACGAGGACGACGATGATGATGCTGGTAAGGACAAGGACGACGACGATGATGCTGGCAAGGACGAGGACGACGATGATGATGCTGGTAAGGACGAGGACGACGATGATGATGCTGGTAAGGACGAGGACGACGATGATGATGCTGGTAAGGACGAGGACGACGATGTTAACAGTGATGATGACGATGATAATATCGGCGATGACGTGTGCGACGACGATGAATATAATAATAATAACAATAATAACAATAACAAAAATAATAATAACAATATAATAATAATAACAATAATAACAATAATAATAATAACAATAACAATAATAATAATAATAATAACAATAAAAATAATAACGACGATGACGACGATGGTGATGACGGCGGTGCTGGCGTGTAACTACCTCTGAGAATTCTTCAACTAGCACATAGGTGTGTTCGCGCCCGTGGTAGCGAAGCCCTGTGCGGAGTGTTGCCATGGTAGCAGCGGATCACCTCCAGTCCGGGAGTAAATTGCCGCCTGTCTCTCCATCACGGCGCGCGACGTGCTTGTTTCGCTAAATTGCCGTCTTCCTCTTCGCTGTAACTGAGATTGATGCGCGGGCCGCACCGTAGCGACTAACAAACACGAGACAGAGAGACACGGAGAGAGAGAGAGAGAGATGGTGGAGAGAGAGAGAGAGAGAGAGAGAGAGAGAGAGAGAGAGAGAGAGAGAGAGAGAGAGAGAGAGAGAGAGAGAGAGAGAGAGAGAGAGAGAGAGAGAGAGAGAGAGAGAGAGAGAGAGAGAGAGAGAGAGAGAGAGAGAGAGAGA
>NW_014579234.1:36774-37430 GCF_000485595.1 Priapulus caudatus
GCAGCAGCAGCAGCAGCAGCGGCGACGTCGGTGGCGGCAGCAGCATCTTCTGTCTCATTTATATCAATAACCACCTCTCCATTATAAACTAGTAATCAACGTTATAATGCCCTGCACGGCCATTTGGCTCAGCGGCTAATGCCCGGTAATATAGCTAGTAAATAATTGAGAATAATCGGAGAATAATTGGACAGAGCGCGGCGAGCGCCGTGCCACTATTCCACATTCTCATTATCTCACGTCATCCCATAGTCTTATCAGCATACGTCATTACGCGGCATCCCCCCCCCCACCGCTGTCCCATTCTCCCTCATCCTCCTCTCTATAAGCATCTTCCAGCATCCCATATGCTCATCCCCGCTCATCATCTCCCAGCCTCTCTCATCCTGCACTGTCTCCTCCAGCCTTCCTCGTCTTCTCTCAGCTTCACTTTGCGTCCCTCAGCCTTCCTCAGCCTCCCTCATCCTCCATCATATTCCCTCAGCATCTCTTAACTTCACTCAGCTTCCCTTTCCCACTTTCACCCTGCCTCACCCTTCTCGCAGCACCCCTCACCCTTCATCATCTTCCTTCCGCATCCCGTGGCCTCACTCAGCTTCACTTTCCCACCCTCACCCTCCCTCACCCTCCACATATATATATAATATTTCCTCAGT
>NW_014579234.1:38930-39140 GCF_000485595.1 Priapulus caudatus
GTACAGAGGGGAACATTAGTAGATGGTTGTACAGAGTGGAACATTAGTAGATGGTTGTACCTATCTACTAATGTTCCCCTCTCCTCTGTACATCTATCTACTAATGTTCCCCTCTGTACATCTATCTACTAATGTTCCCCTCTGTACATCTATCTACTAATGTTCCATCTATCTACTAATGTTCCCCTCTGTACATGTACAGAGGGGAAC
>NW_014579235.1:0-318 GCF_000485595.1 Priapulus caudatus
TGGTCTGTCGTTAAAGGAGGTAACGCAATAAAAAATCGTCGGGTAAGTCCCAGAACAGTACGGTAAGCAGTTTAACCGCCATTGGTCAGTCTTAGACCAGGAAATTCATTACAAAGCATGGGTAACATAATTAAATTGAAAATTAAATTAAATTAATTGAATTGAAATTTACGAATTTCCTGAAAATTACATTTGTAACGTTATTTTCGTAATTGGTTTACATCAAAAGTTAGTACTAACGTCACTGCATATATCCTCAAACTCTCACCTGATAAGAATGTTTTTACATTGGTTACTACCTACCTATTATCTACTTCT
>NW_014579235.1:4450-13802 GCF_000485595.1 Priapulus caudatus
TCTCTCTCTCTCTCTCTCTCTCTCTCTCTCTCTCTCTCTCTCTCTATGTGTCTCTCTCTCTCTCTCTCTCTCTCTCTCTTTATTAGTGTCTCCCTCTCTTGCTGTCCTTCTCTGTCGCTCTTTTCGTCGATCTCCCTCTGTCCTCCTCTCTCTCACTCTCTCTCTCTCTATGAGTGTCTCTAAGCGAATTTATGCTTTACTGTGCGCCATACCTGTAATTCCCCTATTATATATCTCATATCTCATACAACATGTAAGTGATTCTGTTCACTTTTTATGGTTAAATTGCTGCATTATACTTCCTATTTTGCTATTCTGTTCGGTGTGAACAAACACTCGTGACTCATACATAGCCCATAGCAAGCATTTATTGTCATGATCAATACATCACATCGCCCAGATTTTTGGGATTTTTAACTAGTTGATAAACAATCTTATCAGGTAAGAATTTGAGGATACATTTAGTGCCGTTAGTACTTACTTTTCATGTAAAAATATTGCAACAATTTTTTTACAAAATTACATCATAGAAAATTCGTGACGTAGTCAATTTGAGGCGTCACTATACGGCTCGCTTATTTGCACTTCGCTATCTGACTAAATGAGGAGCGCAGCTGATCGGTTAATTTTGCCAGGGAGCAAAACGGAAGCGCACACACGCACACAGTTAACTGGACACTGTTACACTGCTTCTGGTGTTGCTGTTGTTGTTGTCGTCGCCGCCGCTGCTGCTGGTGCTGCTGTTGTCGCCTCCGCTGCTGCTGCTGTTGCTGTTGTTGTCTTCGCCGCCGCTGCTGCTGCTTTTGTTGCTGTTGTTGTCGTCGCCGCTGCTGCTGCTGGCAGTGACTATAACAACAAAGACGATAAGTCGATCATGTCAAAACATGCTGACGGTAGATTTTCTCGGTAAAAATGAGATGTTTTCACAAGTAGTGGGCTGCACGGCTAATTCTGTGTTTTCCCCCTGACTTGCTCCGGCGGGTCCCACGCAATAACCTTGTTCAATATAACGCAGAGTTCTCTGCTTTTCATGGACGCGTGTGTGAGATCTATATGAAAAAAAGCATAAAGTGATAACGCAAGTTATGTACAGTCGCGTTCACCACGTTATGCGCAGAGTGATTCGATGCGTGTATGGACAGATCCATCGCTCCCTGTTTTATATGCAAATGGCAGACTGGCCAACGCAGTGAGAGAGTACGATGCGGTTCAGGATTTAAGTCATTTACAATTCGAATTCTCCTTTGACGTTTCGCAATTTGCAGAATTTGAAACGAAGGAGCGTGGATGTTAATGTTAATGTGGATCAGCCTAAAAAATACTTTTTTTATTACGAGAGCTCTTTTTTGATTTTGTATGAAAAAAAGAGCTCTCGTAATTTTTTTTACGGGAGCTATTTTGAGCTTGGCCAGAGCTACTTTTTCATAGCATGATTTTGTTAAAATTTTCATTATTTTATTTTCTACAAATAACACATAAATGTATTATTTGCTGGTGCTGTTTATGCTGACGTAATCACTTTAAGTGTCTGTCATATAAGAGGTGTTGCCTGGGGCAGTATTAGATGGGAGTTATAGAGCGAGGATATTGTGAGCATCTCAGATGGAGATGTAGCGAGTGGTTGATCCCGTAGCATATGTAGCAGGTAGTTTGTACTAGAAGGTACATGCATGCAGCAAAGGCATATCGCATTAAGTTATCAATCGCCAACTAGCAAAGTCAGTGAGTTCAAATCATGAATGGGAGTTATCCTTGCGTGGTAAGCTGAGCGAATTTATGCTTTACTGTGCGCCATACCTGTAATTCCCCTATTATATATCTCATATAATTCCCCTATATATCTCATAGACCCAGTGTTACAATGAAGGTAATCGGATTAGTTCACTCCGTTACCGGCCGGTGGCGCCGCGTGCGTTCTTACGCGTGCGATTACGTCACCATAAATAGTAAAATTTACAAAAATTATGCCGACTTTTTCACAACCTGACCATGTAAGTGATTCTGTTCACTTTTTATGGTTAAATTGCTGCATTATACTTCCTATTTTGCTATTCTGTTCGGTGTGAACAAACACTCAAATGATCAATACATCACATCGCCCAGATTTTTGGGATTTTTAACTAGTTGATCAACAATCGTATTAGGTAAGAATTTGAGGATATATTTAGTGCCGTTAGTACTTACTTTTCATGTAAAAATATTGTAACAATTTTTTACAAAATTACATCATAGAAAATTCGTGACGTAGTCAATTTAAGGCGTCACTATACGGCTCGCTTATTTGCACTTTGCTATCTGACTAAATGAGGAGCGCAGCAGATCGGTTAATTTTGCCAGGGAGCAAAACGGAAGCGAACACACGCGCTGTAAGCACAACGCACACACCCGAGCAAAACACGAAATTTTGTTTTCCAGCGTTCCGCGTTCTGTCGGCGAGCAAGCGCACACACGCCACCCGACAAAGCACACAGCTGAGCAAAACATACAGAAACACTGCGTACAGCGCCACTGTCACATGACATCAAAAATAGCCATCCAATGAACATCAATTTTGTGTGTCATGTGATATTTTTAAGGATATTGATTGGAGACCGTCTGTGGCGTTTCGCTGTGTAGCAGAACTAATCATATTCACGAGGAGAAGTACACGGCCGGTGAAAAACTGATAATTGGAGGTACTGGCTCCAGTAGGACCAGTGCCTCTGAGGAAGCACTGCGTCCTGGTCAGTAGCACTGGTCCAGGATTTTTATCGTAGCAAAGTGAATGACTCTGATGTGGGGACGTTTTATAATGTGGGGGGGGGGATGGTTGCAATTTGGCTGTATGTGCATTCTAAGGTATTCTTAAAAATTTATTTTTACTTTGTTTTTGATACACCAGGGTTCTCCAAGCTTTTTCATTATAGCATGGGCGGTGCTGCCTTTACGGTCCTAGTTGCAAATCGCGAGGCGGTTTGCGCTGCTAGGGCGGGTCGGGGGCTATGATATTTAGCATGGCGGCTATGATATTTTAGAGGCGGGTGCATTTAGGGATGGCGGGGCTCGACGCTAGCCTGCGGCCGCCGGCTATAAGTGCTCTGAAGAACCCTGTACACTGATGCGTAGTAAATCGGAACAAGTCCGCAAGTCGATTTCAAAGATCAGCGGTCTCTGAAAGCACGCGCCATTAATTCTATAAATTATCATATTTTATTACGCGATTGCTGATTGGTCGGAGATGCCCAGTATTATCGAATTAGCAGAGGTTTAACAGCATGACCTAGAAAATCGAACACATGGAGAGTTTGTGTACTTCACATGGACTTTAGGCTTCGGAATTTGACTATTTTTAGTCTATATTTGATTAAATTTTAGTAGAGAATAACAAAATAATCAGTTTGGTAAATTTTTTATTTCCTGTGCGGCAGCCTAAAAATTACTCTTTTTTACGAGGAGCTCTTTTTTGATATTGTACATGAAAAAAGAGCTCTCGGTGATTTTTTTTTACAGGAGCTATTTAGCGCTGGCCAAGAGCTACTTTTTCATACCATGATTTTGTTAAAATTTTCATAATTTTGATGCACTGACTAATATCATTCATCAGCATTCAGCACTCAGCACCAGTATCAGACTATCAGTGTTAAGAAATCGTCCACAAATTACATTCGATCCCATTTTTTTAAATCTCATTTCACTCGACTAAGAACACAATCACATTCTTATTCAATTAATTCACACAGACAGACATGCACTACACAGTACACATAGTTTTTAGTTACTTTGAGTATGTTAAAAAAACTTGTACTGGAACTCTAGAAATACCGGGAGCTTCTGCGGCAAGGTTTTACTTTCGTTTTTCTCCTCCCCAGTCTACCGGTACCCCATGCATAGATCAATGCTGCCGCACATCCGCAAAGGTTACAAGTGCCTAGAATCTTTAAGTGTATACAGTTTACATTGCTTCTAGATATCTAACTGAAAAAATAGTCCACTTTCCACATTCCACTTTCAATAGTCCACATGAAAAGTAACTATATTCAGTTAACAGCTTTGATTACGTGCATGTCAGGTGTCACTGGTCGTGCCCTCACTCCCACCGATAACACCTGCGATATAAACGCGGATTGTTATGCGGGCGCACTACTGCCGGCCGCGAATCGAGTTCTTAGCCGCCGCGAGTTTTGTTCGTGTGTCGGCGAGGTCATGCGTTGGAGGGAGTTCAATGCAGCTTCTAAGAGGTTTGGTACCTCTACGTGGAGGAACGGGTGTATTATGCGCTCCCGTTTACAAGTCGGATTTTTTGTTTTGCATGACCTGCGCGGGCGATTAGCTAGTCGCCCCGGCGGACCAGCTGACACAAGCAAGCAGTCGCGGTAGATTTTAATCGCACTGGCGACTGGAGCGACGTAAGTTTCTCACGCTGGAAGTATATGATCAAGCCGGTATCGGGAGATCAGTTGCATATAATTCTAGTACCTATAGATCACCTGTCTGAGCTATACTCTTGTGAATATGGTTTTATTGACGCGCGATGGTCAAGTATATTAGCAATATATGCCGGTACCGTAATCTCCACGTACGCCTGCATGTAGACAACCCTACAAATAGCACAGCGAGCAAGTACGGAGATGCAGCCATCTCGAAACAGTTTTGAGAAGATAGCATATCTCTTAATTAGGCCGATCTTGTAGTTTAGAGTGTCTGTGTAACAGTCTGATAATAATTGTAGTGAGAGACGCGGACGCGTAAACATGCAAGATGTACGTGTCAACAACATGCAAAACGGCACGTACGTCCAGTGACGCAGGCAACATGCAAGGACAAGACGTCGCTAGCCACAAAAGGCGGATCACACACAAAGGCTACGAAGCTAACGCGCAGCCGCAAAAACTGGTCTCGGCGCAGTGATCCAATTTGAAGCGCCCCAGCCTGGGCGATGTGGACTCACGGCAGCAAACACCGCGCCAGCTGTCGTGTGCGTGAGGATCATTCCGGCCGAGGATTCATCTGCAAGTGACCTTGAGGCGAGATCAGCGAGTTCTGATGACGCCTCATCTATTCCCGTCGGAGCCTTACATGAAGAGATTTCGATTGTAGGGCGTACGGACGTGCACAGAGTGCAACCGTCTCAGGAAAAGAAAGGTAGACGGAATAAATTAGATCCAAGTAGGGCAGTAAAAAAGAGAAAGATTAACTGCGAGGAGAGATAAACGTTATAACACGGCAGGTGCTAGACCGAGTAGCAGCTAGAGCTGCACAGGGAGAGATAACAACGTTATAACCACGGCGTGTAGCGAGCAGGCTACTGCAGCAGGAGAGATAAACGTTATAACCCGGCAGTGTACGCGAGCGTAGAGCTAACTGCACAGTGGCAGAAGTAAAACGTCTATAACACAGGCAGTGTAGCGAGTAGAGCAGCTAACTGCACATGAACAGATAACGTTTAACAACGGGCAGTGTATGAGAGTAGAGGCTAAACTGCACACGAATTGAACAGATAAACGTTATAACCACGGCAGGTGCGGTTAGAGCTAACTTGCACAGGCCGAGTAACGTTATACACGGCAGTGTAAGCGCAGTGAGCCTAAGCTGCACAGGGAGAGTATAACGTTATAACCACGGCAGAGGCTAGCGAGTTAGAGATAACTGCACAGGGAGAGATAAGAAAAAAAAACGTTATTAACCACGGCAGTGTAGGCGAGTAAGCGACTGCACAGGGAGAGTAAAGTTACTAACCACGGACAGTGTAGGCGGTAAGCTAAACTGCCAGGAGAAGATACGTTATAACCACGGCAGTGTAGCCGCAGTAGCAGCTTAAATGCACATGAACAGTATAAACGTTATAACCACGGCGGTGTAGCGAGTAGAGCTAACTGCCAGGGAGAGATAACGTTATATGACCGACGAGCGTGTAGCGCAGTGAGCATAACTGACAGGGAGGAGATTAAACGTCTCTAACACACGGCAGCTGTGTAGCGAGTAAGAGCTAATTGCACAGGAGAAGATAAACGTTTAACCACGGCAGTGTAGGCGACGTAGAGTAAATGCCACAGAGGAGAGTAACGTTATTACAAGGCGAGTGTAGCGGTAGAGTACTGCACAGGAGAGATAACGTTATAACCACGGCAGGGTAGCGAGTAGAAGCTAACTGCACAGGAGAGATAAACGTTATAACCACGGCAGTGCTAGCGGTAGCAGCTGAACTGCACAGGGGAGAGATAACGTTATAAGCACGCCAGTGTAGCGAGTAGAGCTATTGCAGCAGGCGAGAGATACGTTATACAAGGCGTGTATGCGAGTAGAGCTAACTGCACAGGAGCGGAGTATAAAGGTATAACCCACGGCAGTGATAGCGAGTAGAGCTAACTCACAGGGAGAGTAACGTTATAACACAGGCAGTGTAGCCGACGTAGAGCTAATGCACAGGGAGAAGAGATAACCGTTATAACGAACGGCAGATTGTAGCGAGATAGAGCTAACTGCACAGGGAGAGTAAACGCTTAACCACGGCCGGTCGTAGCGAGTAGAGCCTAGTGCACAGGGATGAGATAAAACGATATAAACCACCGCAGTGTAGCGGAAAGAGAGCTAACGACGAAATGAACAGATAAACGTATAACCACAGCAGTGTAAGCGAGTTAGAGCTAACTGCACTCATGAACAGTAAAAGTTATAACACGGCAGTGTAGCCGAGTAGAGCTACTGCACGGGAGAGATAAACGTCTATAACCACGCAGGTAGCGAGTAGAGCTAACTGGCACAGGCAGAGCTAAACGTTTAACACGAGGCAGTGTAAGCGGTAGAGCTAATGCACAGGGGAGATAACGTTATTGACCAGCAGGCGGTAGCGGTAGAGCTAACTGCACTGAACAGTCATAACCGTTTAACCACGGAAGTGTAGCGAGTTAGAGGCTAACTGCACAGAGAGATAACGTCATAACCACGGCAGTTCAGCGAAGTAGAGCTAACTGACAGGGAGAGATTAACGTTATAACCAACGGCGGTGTATCGAGTAGCAGTAAACGGCAGAGAGAGCATAAAGCGGTATATAACCACGGCAGGTGTAGCGGAGTAGAGCTAACTGCACCAAGGGAGAGATAAACGTTAATAACCACGGCGTGTAGCGCAGTTAGCAGTACACTGCACGATGAACAGTATAACGTTATAAACCACGGGCAGTGTAGCGAGCAGAGTAACTGCACAGAGACGATAACGTTATAACAAACGCGTGGTATCCGAAGTTAGAGCCTAACTGCACAGGCAGAGTAAACGTTTCAACACGGCGCTGTAGGCGTAGAGCTAATGCCAGGGACGAGATAATAAACTTTATAACACGCAGTGTAAGCGCGTAGAGCCTACTGCCACAGCGGAAGCAGATAAACGTTATAACCCACAGGCAGTGTAGCGCAGCAAGTGCTAACTGCACAGCGGAGAGATAACGTTATAACCCCGAGCAGTGTAGCGAGTAGAGCTACTGCACACGGGAGAGATAAACTTATTAACAACGGCAGGTAGCGCAGTAGTAGCTAGCTGCACAGGGAAGAGATAACGTTATACACCGCAGTGTAGCGAAGTCGCAGCTACAACCTGCCACACAGGAGACCGAGAATAGAACGTTTTAACAACGGCAGTGTAAGCGAAGTAGAGCTAATCATGCCATGACAGTATAAAGTTTAACACCGGCAGATGTAGATTTGGTGCGGTAGAGCTAACTGCACAGGAGAGTTAACGTTATAACACGGCGATGCTAGCGAGTAGAGCTAACTGCACAGCGGAACGAGATAACCGTTATAACAACGGCAGTGTAGGAGTTAGAGTAACTGCACAGGAGAGATGAAACGTTATACAGGCAGTGTAGGCGGAGAGCTACTGCACAGGAGAGAAATAACGTTATACCACGGCGGGTAGCGAGCAGGCACTGCACATGAACGATAAACGTTAATAGCCACGGCAGTGTAGCGAGTAGAGTACTGCACGAGGGAGAGATAAATCATATAACCACGGACAATGTGCGAGATAGCAGCTAACTGCCACGGGGAGAGCTAACGTTATAACACGGCAGTGGCGATCTAGCGGAGCAGTGCGAAAATGCACAGCGGAGGAATAAACGTATATAGCACGGCGTGTAGCGAGTAGAGCTTAACTGCACAGGGGAGATACGTTTTTAACCACGCAGTGTAAGCGAGTAGAGCTAACTTGCACAGGTGAGAGAGTAAACGTTAATAGACCACGGCCGTGTAGCGAGTAGAGATAATGCAGGCAGGGAGAGATAAACGTTATAACCACGGCAGTGTAGCGAGTAGAAGCTAACTGCCAGGAGCAGATCAACGTGTATAACACGAGCAGTGCTACGAGTAGAGCTAACTGCACAGGAGAGATAAACTATAATACCACCGCAGTGCGTGTAGCGAGTTAGAGCTAACTGACAATGAACAGTAAACGTTATAACACGCAGATGTAGCGAGTAGAGCTACTGAACACAGGGAGAGATTAACGTTATACCACAGGCATGTAGCGAAGTAGAGCTAACTGCACAGGGAAGATAAACGCTATATACCACGGCCGTGTAGCGAGAGTAGAGCTAACTGCACAGGGAGAGAATAAACGTTATAACCACGCGCAGGTAGCGAGTAGAGCTTAACTGCCGGGAAGAGAATAAGCGTTATAACCACGGCCAGGGGTGAGCGAGTAGAGCTAACTGCACAGGAAGAGAAACTATAACAACGCAGTGGTAGCGGCAGTAGAGCTAAACATGCACACGGACGAGATAAACGTATATAACAACGGCAGCTGTAGCGGTAGAGCTAGCTGCACAGGGACAGGAGATAAACGTTTAATAACCACGGCGTGAATGTTTAACTAGCGACGTAGAGCCTAATGCACAGGGAGAGATAACGTCTATAAAACAACGGCAGTGTAGCGAGTAGAAGCTAACTGCCACAAATGAACAGTAAACGTTAGAACACCAGGCGGTGTAGCGAGTAGAGCTACTGCACAGGGAGAGAATAAACCGTTAAGAACACGGCCGCTGTGCGGTAGAGCTAACTGCATCAGGAGAGGATAAACGTTATAACCACGGCGCAGCCTGTAGCGACAGTAGCTAACTGCCAGAAAAGGTAAACGTTATAACCCGCATTGTGCGAGTAGAGACTAACTGCACAGGGCAGAGTAAACTTATAACACGGCCAGCTGTGCTAGTAGAGCTAATGCACCATTTTGAAAAAAAACAGGAATTGTTGTATGGGATCTGTCGTGGATCGTGGTTTGTTTTGGTTGCGGAGTTTGTGTGTTTGTGTTTTTGTGATGGTTTTGGTTCTGTGTGCGCGTAGACTAACATTTTTTTAAGCTGTTTTTCTATCTTATAGTTAATCTC
>NW_014579235.1:13827-18420 GCF_000485595.1 Priapulus caudatus
CACCCTGTACTCTCTGTGAATATTGAGTTTATTGACGCACGATTAGTCAATATAGCAAATATATGCGAGCGGAAGTGAATTACAGATGATTAAATTTCTAAAATTCTAGATAAAACGTGTAGACTGCCTCCGCGTCGCTGGTTGAATCTGCATTCGCCGCGGTGGCGGCTGCGCATATGGTAGATAGTAGCGTGATTGCCGCTTGATCGCTGCGCCTTGATCATGCCGTTCCAGTTATGATCGCAGTTATGCCTCAATTTGTTCTTCATCATTCGTGCGCCAGGTTATTCTCTCTTCGTAGAATCTGATTACAACTTGGGGGCATTTAATATTCGCTTTCCGGGCTGGGACCCAATTTACCTCATTGCTACCTTCCCACTTCATCAAAAACATGAGCTCTCCGCTGGACTCGGTTGCGCCGATGATGCGCTCCGGTTGGAGTCCTCGTGCGAAGCCACGTGAATTCGAAGAGTCCTCCTCCTCCGTTTCCTTTTCCTCTTCCAACTTCCGTTTAAACTCCGGCATCAGATCTTCGCTGTTTAGTTTCGCTTCAACTTCACTGTGTCATTGGGGGTTCAGGGTGATGGAAGGCAGTAGTGGTGGGCTTCTAGCGGGGCAGGATTAGGCAATAGGTTGCATGACGGCTTACTCGATATTAAAAATTACTATTCATCGATTACATTACGTTAAGCTGAGCATTAATGAGTGTTGTACTTACATGACACGGCGTCCATGCTACGCTGTACAAACGCTAGCTGCTACGCTGCCGCTGCCGCGAGGTCACTCTTCGCTAAGAATAGCTTCAGCGTGTTCGTACGTGGTAAGTTCGCAAACGTTTCCATTGGCGATGGCCGCTGCTGCTGTCGCTCGAAGCTGCAGTCGACGTTGACGATGGCTAAGCTGACGTCGCGGCTGTTACTGTTACTGCTGCTGCAGTCGACGTTGACGATGGCTAAGCTGACGTCGCGGCTGTTAATGTTGATGCTGCTGCCGGCGATCTCTTCACGATGATTAAAAAAAAGAAGAAGCCTAAAGCTCCTAAAAGCTGCAGGCCCGCCAGCAAAGCTGTAGGCCCGCCAATTTTGGAGCAAATTACAGTAATAAAACAGCATATCATGTTCTTCCTTGTGTTTATTAGTCATTATCAATGTCCATAATCATAATCCCTCTGTTGTTCCTTCCTCTCGTCGGATGACGTGAGATGATGTTTATGCTTCTTTGCCGGGGGCTCACAATTAAGGAAACGCCACATCGTTGTTATATGTACTCCTTGGACTACGACTCAACCTACCACATCGGGACTCTATGGGGTCTGGGGGCGGCAGAACATTTTGGAAAATTATAAGCCTCTGAGATCCATCTTCGAGCATTTCAGGGTACCTCCAATAGCTTACAACTAGCAACACTTTTGGTGGAAAAGGAAAAAATTATGTAAAAATTAGCCTTTTATATTTATTTTATTTAAATTTAAATTTTGATGGGCACGCCGCCTGGGGGGGGGGGTGAATAATTGTGCCTTCATTTTAGCCTCATCTCGACATAGTCAGATTGCCGGCTTGTAGAATCGCATGATCGCTCCGTCCGTCCGTCCTCGTGCGAGCGTCCGTCCGTCGTCCCGCGTCACCAGTTGGGCAGCAAATCTTAACACGGCTCGAACGTACGGTCACGATATTCGGACGTGGGGGGCGTAATCCGTACAGAACGAGTTGGGATGTCGACAGCTGGGTCAAAGGTCAAAGTCAAGAGGTGTCAAAGAAGGGAGAACATTCACTCCTTAACTTAAGGTATAGGGAGGGAACGCAGCATTGCGGCACACAATCTAAACGGCTCGACCTAGGCTCGTGATAGTCGGTGTATAGCATCATGGTAGGGAGCAGCCATCAGCTGTGCGAAATTGAGTCCACAGTCACCAGTCCATGGGCACAGGCAGATTTAGACATTTTTCTGAGGACATGGTCGACGGAGGCCGATTTGAAAAATTTTGTCTTCAGCGTGACCTAGCTTTTTATGGCATTGTGAAAGGCCGCATGAAAGCTACTTTCTGCTGCCATGCGAGAGTAAGTGTCAGATAACCTTTTGTACCCTCAGAGGAGGGTTAACATGGATTTGTGACTGTCTGTTAGAAAGAATTGACTGCCGGTTGGCTAGTAGAATCTATACATGCCTGGCATGTAGGAGGCCTAGGCATTCACAGTGAAATTTCAGGAAGCTAAATTTGGTTTAAAGAAGGGTTTGATGCTCGCTTAAATCCTATAATTTCTAGGCATTCTGTACTGTCATTATGGGTTAGCCATGTTACGTCATGCACTGCAAGTAGCTGACTGCCAGGCATGTGTTGGGTACTTGTGGAGTTTTGGAATGCGTTAATCCTGGTTACAAGTGGCAGCTCTTCTATTGGGCAGGCCTGTAGGCTTGCTATAGTAAAATGGATGATGCTTACCTATTCCTGTCTTGCAGATAGTTGTTGCTACTACGGTATGACTCGCGGACGCTTCCATCTTTAATCGCTGAATCCACTAACTAGCGCGCCATCTCGTGGGCAACTTTCATAACGATCCAAACGAACTATTCTTTGAGAAGGTCCTGATACATCCCTGTGCATTCCAACGTTTCGCGTGTTATGTGAACACATTTTGGACTAACAGGGTTTACTCGAATCCACGCACTCCACCAACAGAGTCACGCGCCGTAAGACGTTAATGAGCGCTGTCGGCTCGCGGCACTTGTTGTTTGTATATTGCGTACATTTGATATTTATGATTGCGTTCACACTTTGCGTTTCCTCTCTCTCTCTCTCTCTTTCTCTCTCTCTCGCCTCGTTGCCTCAATTCTCTCTCTCTCTGCTTTCTCTCTCCATTCTCTCTCTCTCTCCTCTCTCTCTCTCTCTCGCCCTCCTCTCTCTCTCCCTTTCTCTCTCTCCCTCTGCTCTCATTCCTCTCTCTCCTCTCTCTCTCTCTGCCTCTCTCTCTCTCTCTCTCTCTTCTCTCTCCCTCTCTCTCTCTCTCTCGATCTCCTCGCTCTCTCTCTCTCTTCTCTCTCTCATCTCTCTCTCATCTCTCTCTCTCTCTCTCTCTCTCTCTTCTCTCTCTCTCTCTTCCTCTCTCCTCTCTCTCTCTGCTCTCATTCTCTCTCTCGGCTTCTCTCTCTCTCTCTATCTCCGCCCCGCTCTGTATGCATACATAATAATGATAATTGATAATTTATCAATATTAACCTCTGATACATATATATGCTCGTATATGTGTGTGTGTGTGTGTGTGTGTTGTGTGGTGCGTGCGGCGTGCGTGCGTGCGTCGTGCGTGCGTGCGTGCGTGCGTGCGTGCGTGTGTGTTGTGTGTGCGCGCGCGGTGTGTGTGCTGTGTGCGTGCTGTGTGCGCGTGTGTGTGCATGCGCGTGTGTGCGTATGTGTATGTGTGTTCGTGCGCGAACATGTGTGTGTTTGCAGCCAGTCACCTCGCATCTCGTCTCTTCCTCTTCCAGACAGCAGCAGCCGTCCGTCGTTCCTGCACAGCGTGCTCGGCAGCAGCAAGTCGCCAACCGCCGTCGGCCGGGAGCCTGAGCGACTTAACGACGTGCTGGCCCGCTATCCGTCGCAGCAGCAGCAGCAGCAGCAGCAACAAGACGCGTCGGCGCTAGGCCGCCATGCCGTAAATGGCGAGAGCGTCGTGAGGTACGTTAACGTGTAGCCGACGTTAGCTTGTAGCGCCGACGTTAGCTTGTAGCGCCGACAGCGCGAGAGAGTACGTCCGATACGTGTGTATACGTTCAAGCCGCAGATGTAGGCTCACTCACGGGAAACACGGGATGTGTAGACTTCAGACGGGTATCTGTTGGGTAACTGCCAGTGCCACGTGCTCAAGATCCATAAGTGTCCTTTCTAGACATGTGTATTCGTTCAAGTGGTATCCCTGTGTAATTGCGTCTCAAGTGAAATGCCAAAAGTGTCCTTTATAGAGACAGGTGTCCGTTCTGTAGAGGAGGTATCAATTTATAACTGCCACTCACCCAGGGACGTTTCACTGGTCTGTTATAGACAGGTGTCTGTTTTACGGAGGTGGTTTAATTGTACAACCGGCTCTCAATGGAATTTCCAAGTATGTCCTTTATATACTGATGTCCGTTATTTAGAGGTGTCTGATAGCACAGGTTTGGCTGTTTTTGTTAGATATGTATCTGACCACCATTAGAGTGAAAGCAAGTAGGCCTATATTGCACCGCTGTACATTGCACACCATGTGACACCACAGCACATTCCATTGCTCTTCGACACCGCAGCACATTGCACCGTTGTGTGACACTGTGATACATTGCACCGCTGTGTGGCATCACAGCACATTGCACCACTGTGTAACACAACGATATATTGCACTGCTGTGTGAGACGAGGGTGCATTGCACGGTCGTGCACCGCTGTGTCACACGATGCTACATTGCACCGCTGTGTCACATGATGGCACATTGCACCACTGTGTAACACGACAGTACATTGCACCGCTGTGTGAGACGAGGGTGCATTGCACGGTCGTGCACCGCTGTGTCACATGATGACACATTGCACCGCTGTGTCACATGATGACACATTGCACCGCTGTGT
>NW_014579235.1:20342-23109 GCF_000485595.1 Priapulus caudatus
AGCAGGAGTAAGATATTATCTTACTCCTGGTAGTAGTAGTAGTAGTAGTAGTAGTAGTAGTAGTAGTAGCATCAGCAGCAGCAACAGCAGCAGCAGCATCATCATCATCAGCAGCATCATCAGCAGCAGCAGTGCAGAGATACACTATCAGTCATTATTCATAGAATGCGCGCAAAAATTTCGCCTCGGCGCTTGCGGCAGAGATGCCACGCATCCTATACAGCATCGGATTACTGTCTGTGCGTGCGTGCGTGCGTGCGTGTATGTAGTATGTACCAGTGATGCCACTCATCCTATACAGCATCGGATTACTGTCTCCCTGGGCGCGCGTGCGTGCGTGCGCGCGTGCGTGCGTGCGTGCGTGCGTGTATGTGTGCGTGTGTGCTGGTCTATGCGTACGACTACGTGCGTGTGTGTGTGCGTGTGTGTGTGCGTGCGTGCGTGCGTGCGTGTGCGTGGTTGTGTGTGCGTGTATGTAGTATGTACCAGAGATGCCACTCATCCCATACAGCATCGGATTACTGTCTCCCCGGGCGTGCGTGCGTGCGTGCGTGCGTGCGTGCGTGCGTGCGTGCGTGCGTGCATGCGTGCGTACGTGCTGGTCTATGCGTACGACTACGTGCGTGCGTGCGTGGTTGCGTGCGCTTGCGTGCGTACGTGTGTGTGTATGCATACGTGCGTGCGTTTGTGTATGTGTGTGCGTGCATGTGTGCGCATGCGTGTGTGCGCGTGCGCGTGCGGGGTTGTGTGTGCGTGTATGTAGAACGTGCGCGTGCGCGTGCGCGTGCGTGGTTGTGTGTGCGTGTATGTAGTACGTGCGCGTGCGCGTGCGCGTGCGCGTGCGCGTGCGCGTGCGTGGTTGTGTGTGCGTGTATGTAGTATGTGTGCGTGCGCGTGCGCGTGCGTGGTTGTGTGTGCGTGTATGTAGTACGTGCGCGTGTGCGTGCGCGTGTGCGTGTATGTAGTACGTGCGCGTGCGTGTGCGTGTGTGCGTGTTTATGTGTGTATACTTGTACAAACGTGTTTTTCATAAGACTACGCAGACAGCCCGCGGCGTTCCCTTACCAATGACAGCCACATTATCAAGCGCGCACCGCAGCACCAGGGGGCGCCACCGTGCGGCGGCGCGGTACTGATCTCTCTACTTGCCACGGTCGGTTAGACGGACCTCGCATCTCATTGAAAATTGGCCTTGTAAGCAGCGACAGGGACGTATGGTGTCAGTCTAACGCTCTATGTGATTTTCGATGGGTGATGGCTTCGGCAGGTCGGCTTATATGTGCGAGTGAATGTGAAAAGAACGAGCGTGAACGCGTTATTATCATAAACCCCGTCGACAGCGAGGGAGGGTGAACACACTGACAGCGAGGGAGGGTGAACACACTGACAGCGAGGGAGGGTGAAAACACTGACAGCGAGGGAGGGTGAACACGTGTTTTTTCGCCCACCCGCGTTTCCGTTTAAGCTTGATTTTGTTACTTCGAAAGAGTAATCAATAGCATCGCTGGTATTTTTGTTTCGCATCGCGCCGTGGGCCCGCTACGGCTACGTACATCGGTCTGTAACTGGCACCCTCGTGGGAAAGGCTGGTATAGGATATAGCATAGCATTATAGGAATAGCAGCAATCCCTGCCAGCCTCGACGGAAGTCATCAACCTATCTGTTTAACCTTGTTAATTCCGCCATCTTTATTGAGCTAGCAGTGAACGCAAACCTTGCCTATCGTGCCATGATCATCGAGTAATATCATAATTGTCTACTTCGAATAATAACGTTCCGCTTGTTGGCGTCATAAAATCGTAAGGTTTTATCATTTATAACGTTCGAAATGTTCTTGCGGAGGCCTGACATTCCCATAAACACTTCTCATTCATCCGTGCGAAAGCAAATGAACAGGGTATGTTGGTAACGGTGATGATATTGTCGAACGGTCGTATCTGGAGTAACATAATTAACAGAATATTATTTAATTATGTTAATTATGATACTCTAGACATGATTAAAGTAATTGGCAATTAAAACAATTAAGGCAATCAACGCAAATACATGCACACTGACGGGCAAAGCAGACATCTCGCTATTAAGCCACCTCTCCCTATGCAGTAGACCTTCTCTTTGGCTTTGGTGGTTTTGTTGGAAGTTATTATATAGTGAATTTGATGTAAATTTCACTGAGGGTTTCAATCCCGCAACCGGTCAGCTGGAGACAAAGGTCATTCATTCATCGGAAGATGCAGGACGCTGAAGTGAAGCTCGTCACTGGCTTCAGTGAGCATCGTGTAACGATAGACGCTTGAGTGTGAATGTCGAGCAACGATCGCCCGGAGCAGCATCCATGGTTGTAATAGATCGTCTGTAACGTAATGTTTGACGTTACCTAGCTTGTCGTGCGTGAGTGTTGGAGGGCAAGGTGTCAATTCCACACAATTTACGGTGTGACGTCAAACCTTGGAGTAATAAGCTGACTTATTACTTACTGTTAGCTTATTACTTCAAGGTCAAACACACTTCTGCCCCTTCTCTGATCTACAACATTTGCCTCGTATCATCCCCCCCCAATTTTTCCCCTCCCATTCTCTTCTAACTCTTCCCCTTCTAACCTTCCCTCTCATTCCATCCCCTCTCGTAACTTCCCCTCACGCCCTCCTGTCCATTCCGTTAACTCCCCACTCCTCCCCTCCCCCTCCCCTCTCTTCCCTCGCCTCCCCTCCCCTCCCCTCCCCTTCCCCTCTCCTTCACTCCCCTCCCCTCTGCTTCCCTCCATTT
>NW_014579235.1:26117-29054 GCF_000485595.1 Priapulus caudatus
CCTTCTCCTCATTGCATTCCCCCTCTCCTCATTGCATTCCCCCTCTCCTCATTGCATTCCCCCTCTCCTCATTGCATTCCCCCTCTCCTCATTGCATTCTCCCTCTCCTCATTGCATCCCCCATCTCATCATTGCATTCCCCCTCTCATCATTGCATTCCCCCTCTCCTCATTGCATTCTCCCCTCTCTCTCTCTCTCTCTCTCTCTCTTTTCCTCCGTGTTTTCTACAGTGAGAGAGTGTACTGAAAGTACCGGATGTCACACTAAGTACAACTCATTCTCTGTCTCTGTCTCTACAGCAGTCCGCTACAAGCGCAGAAGGCAAGAGAGATAGACGCGTTGACAGCATCGGAGAGTGACACGCTGGCAGGATCTCACGCCGCACCGATGCACGAGACAAAGGCTGAACGCCTGATCCGCATGCAGGAGGACCGCAAGCGCCAGCTGGCGGTCAGGTACTGTAACATTAATGTAACATTTGCCATTATTAAGCCCAATAGGTGGCGCCATGTATTTTTTACGAAGACATGTATTTCCAGTTGCACTCTACTACGTGGCAGGCTGGAGTATGGTGGAATAAATGCTTTGTTTAGGTTATATATATTCCACGTCAGCCTTCACTGAGCTCTTACGCGTCAGCTCTTCCGTCTTTACATTAGAAAAATAGAACAGGTACAGAAGCTGGTCGGTCGTCCGTCATGTGCCGTGTACGTGGCGCCCTCCGGTGGCCGGATTTCTCTGCTCATGTTGCAATCACACGTTGTTTTACGGTAGGCACTCGATGCAACTCACTGAACCGAGGTCTATTTTTAGATGTGCGTATGCTGCGTACAATGCGTATCAGGGTGACAAAATATAAAAATATGAAAAATCTTTAACTATAACATCCTAGAAAAAAATCGAACGAGAAATGCTGGCATTTCTCTTGTCTCTGGACAAGAAACGGAAGTGCGCATGCGCAGGCGGATGTGACCTCGGTTCAGTGTGTTGCAGCGAGTGCCTACCCTGTTTTACAGCGACTGTGTTACTGGGTAACGGATGGCTCGTCTGCGATACAACTAGTAATCTCTGTAAGGAGGCCATGTAATGAGGGAGGGTTGCAATGCTGCAATAGTACATGAGTGTCGCCTATACAGGCATGAAAATTTTCCGCGGAAACGCGGATTTCCGCTTTTTTCCCGATCTCAGAATTGTTTTCCGTTTTTTTATTTTTTTATTTTTTTTAGCTTTATTAACAGGTTCTCTTTAATAGGCGAGATTCAAGCATTCGCAACAGTCGACATCAGTGTGTGAATAAGAAGTGTAAGAGGGCATGACGTAAATAGTTCGCTAACCTTGAGATTGGTATGAACACTAATGAACAACGATAGCTGTACGTGTGTGAACTGTACCATTAACACATTCCACCGCGATTTTTTCGTTCGAATTCGTTATGTATCAACTTCCACAGTTTGTTTAGAAGTTCAAGGAAAGTGTTTTTATGCCCCGCACAGTATAAAATAGTCAAGTAGTAAGTTGGTATTTAGACTATAAGCTAGAGGAGGAAAAATGTGCCGACTGTAACAGATTGGTGAGACAATATCACAATATCACAATATCACAGCACAGCAAAAGGTGACCGCAGGTTTTGAAATAACTACGTCACATGCTAGCCAAAAAATTGGAGACTGTAATTCGAGCTTTTGGCCTAAAAAGTAAGAACACCTAACGCAAAAATAAATATACTCCTGTACTCTTATGCAATTTTTTAATTGGGTAAAAATATAGTTATAATAACTCGGGCTGTTTGACTTTTTGTGCAGACAAAAAGGACTGGATTTTTTTTTGATAAAACGACAAAAAATGGGAATGTCAACAAGCATAGCGGCAGCAACAACAACGATTTTGTTTTTAATCCTTGGCTATAACTGACAGTGTTTCCCTGCATTGACACAAGCCAGGCGGGCCGCCTCGCTCAAATTCTCACCCGCCTCACAGATATTTGTCCAAAACACTGCCTCACTGATGAAAATCACTGTTCTTCCATCAATAAACTACACATTCTCATACAATGTGTTCAGAATAGCTTAGAAAGCACCAAATTGCACCATTTTTTCAAAGATCGTCCAGTGCTCGCTTTGGTAGGACCTCGAAACGCGCAAACACACCAAAAAATGTTTTCTCACCTCACAGACATTTTTGGCCGGGGGAACACTGACTGACATAACATCTTTGTTTGGCTATTATCACACAGCTAGCGTTATCCACACAATATATATCAATCTGTTTCATGTATCCCGGGAATTCTTACCTGCACGATTCAGCACACTTCCTTCAGCAATATGTGCGATACAGAACATTACTTTTCTTATTTGACGGACGCAGTGCGAGGTCGGTCGCATGAACGCGCACACTGCACACCTATACTACATTCATACCATACTACTATTCATACTATTCTACCTATACTACTCTCTCCTCATTGCATTCCCCCTCTCCTCATTGCATCCCCCCTCTCCTCATTGCATTCCCCCTCTACTCATTGCATTCCCCCTCTACTCATTGCATTCCACCCTTATCCTCATTGCATTCCCCTTCTCCTCATTGCATCCTCCCTCTCTTCATTGCATCCCCCCTCTCCTCATTGCATCCCCCTCTCCTCATTGCATTCTCCCTCTCCTCATTGCATTCTCCCTCTCCTCATTGCATCCCCCATCTCCTCATTGCATTCCTCCTCTCCTCATTGCATTCCACCCTTATCCTCATTGCATCCCCCTCTCCTCATTGCATTCCCCCTCTCCTCATTGCATCCCCCCTCTCCTCATTGCATTCCTCCTCTCCTCATTGCATTCCACCCTTATCCTCATTGCATTCCCCCTCTCCTCATTGCATTCCACCCTCTCCTCATTGCATTCCCCCTCTCCTCATTGCATTCCACCCTTATCCTCATTGCATTCC
>NW_014579235.1:29064-36446 GCF_000485595.1 Priapulus caudatus
CTTGAACTTTAATTTTTATGCCTGCCTATAGCTGTGCCTATAAGAATAGTATTATCCGCGTAGCAGTTTCACTGGTAAGGAATGGAAATCTAAATAGGGTTGAGAAACAAATCCCAGCGCTCCGGTTTTATCTTATTACGTTTCAATCCTTTTCTGCCAAATTGTGGCAGCACTTGTTAGCAAGCAAACGTGAATGAAATGGTTATTGCTGAATATAGAGGATGCAATATATTGTGATTGAGGACCTAGGACTGATAGCTGCACTAGTTGATGCACAGACAGCCACAGTACGGTCAGCTGCCTTACACTAGGTTCAGTGGTCCAAGCCCTTGGTCACTGTGTTAGGGTGATCAACCTATCATTCCACTGACGGTCACACCATGGTCCAAACATGTTATTGCCATCGTCCATACTATGGCCAGACGACAGTTGGAAAGTGCTATACGTGAATGGATTGTGACTAGTCGCGTATAAGTAGAATCACTCGGGCAGCTATTTGCTGTAGCTGTACTATGGTGAGCCGAAACTGTGTGAATGCTACTACCACTGCGTACTACTAAATACTACCATTGAGTAAGTTAGTGGACTGAAACGATCTACATAAATTTAGATTCCATCTAAGTACTGTGGCCGTACCATAGTTAGTCTGAAAATACTATAAGTGATTAGATAGAACCACAGCAGATCTGTGATTATCCTTGCTGTAACGATATCTAATGTCATGTGTTGTAGAGCAGAGCAGGGGTCGTCAGACTCAGATGAAGGTCAGACAAGGAGACACTCCAAACCACGCAGGCTCAAGAAGGAAGGCAAATCAGGTTCGTGCATGCTACCCACCACAGTCAGGGCCGTAGCCTGTGGGGAGGGGCAAGGGGGCAGCTGCCCCCTTAGATTTTGGAGCAAAATTTGAAGAAAAAAAAAATTAAAAGCTCGGCTAATAATCGTAAATAATTCTAAAGTGATTTTTTTGGTCACTTATCCGTGAAAGCCTTGTCTCAGACCCACCCCTACCACACTATGGACGTCGATCAAGAGCTGCGCCCGTCGCTCATCGTTACACAGTTGAGTCATGAAATTTTGCCCCCCCCCCTAGGAATTTGCTCAGCCAATGACCCTGACAGTGTGACTTTTCTACTACTGTTTATTTGGAACACGAAAAAGATTTGCAGGGTCTAAACCTAACATCAGGGGTAGAGGATTGAACATATATGATATTAGATATTTGATCATAATCTGCTTAATCATGAACTTTGGTAGTCCAGATGTAATAGAAGTATCTGGCTCCTTATCTCTTTAAAAAGTTCTTTCGCAGACTAAAATTAGCGGCAAGTATGCTTTATTTTTATTCCTGTCAGTGCTAATTTATCATGCTGAGTTGTTAAATTTCTTATCGTGTTCTATTCATAGAACACGATCTGGAGTGAATAATGGAATCTGGAGTGAATAAATCTCATCATATCGTGGTCTCAGTATCAGTGACTAAACGTGCATGAATTGTCTTTGTCTGAGACCCATTGTTAGAAACAAAATTAGTCTTAATATTAATTATTCTCATAGACATTCTCATGATACCTCACAGAAACATGATAAAGTTACAAGTTTATTATACACAGTGTATAGACGTCCAGCCTAAAACATTACATTGGCTACGTCACGAATTTTCTATGGTGTATATTTGTAAAATTGTTGTTGCAATTTTTTTTTACATTAAAAGTAAGTACTAACGGGGGATTAAACGTATCCTCAAATTCTTACCTGATAAGATTGTTTCTCAACTAGTTAAAAATCCAACAAATCTGGGTGATTTGATATATTGATCCTGACATTAAATGCTTGCTATGGGCTATGTATGAGTCACGAGTGTTTGTTCACATCGAAGGAAATAGCAAAATAGGAAGTATAATGCAGCAATTTAACCATGAAAAGTGAACAGAATCACTTACATTTTGTGAAAAAGTGGACATCATTTTTTACTGTGACATAATCACTTTAATGTGTTGGCTAATCTTGCTTCTGACACTGGGTCCCTGGCTCTCTCTCTCCCACTTACTGCTATCATCAGCCATGCAGTAGTTGTCACCAAGGCGACCTGTGATAGGCAGGGAATCTTACCTGTCCTATGAATGTATTACGCAGGTGAGACGCCCTCAACCGACCCGGACTCGGGATCGAGACGCAAGTCGTCTCGCGAGGCGAGCCCAGCTAAGGCGACGCGTAAGTTTCATGTTAGGTTTCAACAAAGGAAACAGTTGGTCGCTGCTCTCAGTATTGTGGTGGCCGTGTTATAGCATGGACATGTGTGCTATGTCACGGTGAACGATGTTATACCATGGACATGTCTGCTACGTCATGGTGAACGATGTTATACCATGGATGTGCATGCCATGCCATAGTGTACCACGTTATACCATGGATGTGCATAGCATGGTAGACCATGCTCTATATTATTGACGTGCATGCTATGCCACGCCTGACACCTTTTTACCATGGAAAGGCATGCTATGCCATGGTGAACCGTGTTATAATATGGACATGTGTGCTATGCCATGGTAGACCGTGTTATAATATGGACATGTCTGCTATGCCATGGTGAACCGTGTTATAATATGGACATGTGTGCTATGCCATGGTAGACCGTGTTATACCATGAACGTGCATGCGATGGCACAGTTAAAGCAGTGTTCTGTCATGGACAGCTGGCATATGCAATAGACAGCTGTACCATATCATGGATGATCATGCTGTAATATATGTAATCCATAGCACTAAAAATAGAGTCTCTAGTCTTATCTGTTTTTGATTGGACTACTTTACTAAGAGTGGAATCTCGGCTCGGATGACCATGTAAAATGGCGGTCCCGTCTCCAGAAGTTCTAGCCAATGGGGACGTAAAAGAACCACTGAGGACACAAAGGAACTCTGGCTGTGACCACCCTCAGTGCCATTGGCTAAAAGCTGACTACCTGGCTTTACCCAAGCTAGGTCACACCTCATGGCTAGCTATAGCCCGTTGCCTCGATGCCAAATTTGGATACTGCAACGTACTACAACAGAAACAGAAAGAAAACAGAAAGAGTATTAATGCTATACCTTAGTTTGTTCTCTATTTCACGGACTGTACACTATATGGACAGATACACAACAACACCTATGCTACAGTATGAACAGTGCAACAGGATAACTGTAAGGATCTTATGGCGATACTATACTTAGGCAAGCTACGTTCTCGCAGACAGACGTCAAAATGACTTAATCAGGAAATTAGTGTTACTACATGCAGGCCACTGATCTCTATTATCCTATACGTTAGTATAGTAGAGATCAGTGATGCTGGCACGCTGTTTGTGTTCATTTTCCCCACCAGGTGGCTCTGATGTGTGCGATATTGGATTCAAAACATAAGCTGGGTTAACGTTGGGAACACATGAATGAAAGTAACACTACCAAGCAACCAATTACCCAGCGAACACTGTTCTCATGCCAAATTTGACGTGATGAATTTGAAATTAAAAACTGTTAAAATGATAGCAGCATGTGACGTAAAATTGCTGAGACACACTGAAGCATGGGTCCATTTAAAGTATATTTCGGAGTAGCGATAAGAAAATAGTTGACTCTACACCCCACACGTAAGCTTAATGTAGTCGAGTGTCACATGGATGTCACCCCACTCTCCTACCTTCACTCACTTCACCCACCGCGACATCAGTTGTCAGTGGTAAAATCATCGAAAATGTCCGTTTTTAGCTCACATTGACATCGTGAAGATGAGCTATTGCCATGGGGCGTCGTCCGTTGTACGTCCGTCCGTCCGTCCGTCAACATTTGGCTACGGTCAACGATAACTTGAGAACTGTTTGACCCACATGTTTCAAATTGCATGCAGTTGTTACTCTTTTGGGAGAGATTTGAACGTCCTATTTTGGAGCACGCCAGTTGACCTACATTCGAGATACGTCCACTTTTTGGCAAAAATTAAAATGGCTATAAGTCCGTTCAGGTTCAATGGATTTTGCTCATTTTTGGTATGTGAATGAATAAGGACTCGCCCCAAAACATATCACACGGCTTTTGATATTTTTGTTAAATTATGCAAATTAGGTAGATTTTGGCAATTTCAATATGCATTTCAGTGTCTGCCTACGGTCAATGATAACTCAAGAACCGTTTGACCCACATGTTTCAAATTGCATGCAGTTGTTACTACCATGGGAGAGATTTGGACGTCCTATTTTGGAGCACTCCAATCGACCTACTTTTGAGCCATGCCCACTTTTTGGCAAAAATGAAAATGGCCATCTAGATTCATTTAATTTTGTTAAAATTACCTACCTACGCTAAGCTAATCATACGGCTACGTGGTAATATGTGTTTTAGATTCTTCTTCGTTAGCAGTAATTTCACTTGAATATTTTATTGCTTTTATTTGCGCGATAGTCAAAAACCAAAATGGCGATCATTTAGGCGTAGCGCCATCTCTCGCCCAGATTTCAGACTTTCAGATCTGAAACATTTATTTTCGCATCAAAACTACCCCTGAAACAAAACAGTGAAATTTCTATTAGTATAAAACAGGGAATAAGGACATTTGATCACATTTCGGTCCATCATAAATGAAACGCACACCAAATTTTAAATATCATCTCCCTCTTCTATCACACCCAAGGTGAGCTATAGTGTCATTGACTTCAAGCAGTGGGACAGCAAATAAATGAGGCCACACGTCGTGGTCCAAAGATATAAGAACTGTCCACGTGTGCACATTTTCACATGTCGCACATTGCGAAAATGAATTGGGGACAGCTCTTATAGCCCACGTCGTTATACAATTGTGTTATAGTACTTCATAGTTGTTCTAATTCGTAGTTACGTACTTCATATACGTGTGTAGCTAATGCAACTAAAGATTCTCTTCCACCGCGCCCCTGCTCGCTTCAGCCCCTATCGACTAAACCTGCTGGTGGTAAAATCACTGAAAATAGCCATTCGCAATGACTTCACTCAGTGGTTCGCCAGTGAAAGGGGGTTAATCACCGAAAATAGCAATTTTAAAAATCTTGCAAGCAGATGGGCGGCACATTGTGGCAGATTCCGCACCGCATGCTCGCACAGGCCGATAAAAATTTATTGCACAGGGGCGGCGCACAACAGGACCATATGTAGCGGCATAAGATGGGGGAGGTGGTGACAAGGAAAGTGGGGTGGTGGCGGTAATGGATGGGGTGAAGGCCAGGTGTAGGGATAGTAGCAGGAGGCAAGGGGGAGGAGCTTGGCGACTGTGGGTGGGTGGGGGTAGTAACCAGGAGGGAAGGGTGTTGGTAGAGGGCACTGACATCGATATTTCCGGCAGTCACTGAATAACAAACGGCGCATCTGTACCGCATCCAGGATCCGCGAAGAAACCAGCGATAGCTGCATCGTCAGAGGTGGCATCCGCGCAGACTCCGAAAGCCTTCGTCGAGTACGTCGACACGTCGCTATCCACGCCCGCGCCCCCTAGTGGCACCGAGCAGAAGCAGGTCAGGGAGGAGAAGAAGAAGGAGGAGAAGGCGGCGGCAGAGAGGAGGGGGAGGAAGGAGCTTTACGATGCTGAGTTGAAGAGGCTGAAGGATAAGAGCGCAAAGAGAAAGTCAGCGCTGAACTCACCTGCGAATAACACGTGTAAGTGAAGCTTTGTGTGGTGGTGGGGGAGCGGGTGCTGTGCTGTGGGGGGGGGAGGGATTGCTGTGTGGTGGGGAGGGCGTGCCTGTGTGTGGTGGGGGAGGGATGCTGTGTGGGGGAGGGAGGGGTGCTGTGTATGTGGGGGAGGGGTGCTGTTGTGGTGGGGGGAGGGTGCTGTGTGGGTGGGGGAGGGGTGCTGTTGTGGTGGGGTAAGGGTGTGGTAGCTAACATGGCACGTAATATATACTGCGGTGTTAGGCTGTGTTCGCCGTCGTGTGGGTGTGCATAGTTGATGTCAGTGGGTGTGGCTAGTTATTTGCTGCCAGCTCAGTTCTATCGGGTATGTGCCGCCTCGCAAAATCCACAGATTTAACCTCGAGAGCTTCATGAAGAGCGAATAAACAATCGTAAAACATTTAGTGTTGGCGGCTTGAAGTCACACCACAGACGCCCGCGCCCTGGAACGTGTGCGGCACACGTCACACGTATGTTCCTACTGCACGGGCACATATGACGTGCATCGGCACAAACCCACGTGCACGCACGCAACACACCACGTGGCTACGCGACGCACCACGCCAAGTTTCACACACCGGCATCGTTCATCTTCTCATTTGAGGGCACTTTATTTTCTTCGGCGCTTGGCACCCAACTGGCGCCACATGCGAGCATTGAACTTGCGCATGAAATTAACGTGTGGTGTGTGTGGCGTGTGGGTGTGTGTGTGTGTGTGTGTGTGTGTGTGCCTGTGTGGCGTGGGACGTGCGTGCGTGTGCGTGTGCGTGTGGGTGTGGTGTGTGTGTGTGTGTGTGTGTGTGTGTGTGTGTGTGCGTGGGTGCGTGCGTGCGTGCGTGTGCGTGTGTGCGCGAGCGTGCGTGCGTGCGTGCGTGCGCTGCGTGCGCTGTCAGGTGATAAACATGGCTCAGCAGCAGCGCGCGCTGTAAACGGTTTCTCTCGTTGTTTATAGCTCTCCGTAAATCCAGCTTTTTAGCTGCAGCACCGCTCACTCCCGTGCCTCACTCGTGGCACATACCGCGGCCGTGAATATTGCTGTGCGCACGTGTCGGCGCCCGGCGACGGACAGGAATGGAAAGGCACCCACCGTCCGTTTGGACTCGCACCACCTAAGATAGTTGTTCCGTAGATAGAAGTTCCGTAAGATTCCATAAGATTCCGTAAGATTCCGTAAGATTCCGTAAGATAGAAGTTCCGTAGATTCGCACGTCTGTTTACGTGCGTAGGTGCGTGCCTGTGTGTGCGTGCGTGCCTGTGTGTGCGTGTTCACATGCGGCGTAAATGTGTGGACGTGCGTGCGTGCGTGCGTGGGTGCGTGCGTGCGTGTGTGTGTGCGCGTACGTGCGTGGGTGCGTGCATGTGTGAGCCTGTGTGTGTGCGCGTACGTGCGTGCGTGTGTGTGTGGTTGACTGCGTGCGTGGGTGAGTGAGCGTATGTCTGTGCGTGCGTGCGTACGTGCGTGCGTGCGTACGTGCGCGCGTGGGTGAGTGAGCGTATGTCTGTGTGCGTGCGTGGGTGAGTGAGCGTATGTCTGTGTGCGTGCGTGGGTGAGTGAGCGTATGTCTGTTTGCGTGCGTGCGTGCGTGCGTGCGTGGGTGAGTGAGCGTATGTCTGTGTGCGTGCGTGGGTGGGTGAGCGCATGTCTGTGTGCGTGCGTGGGTGAGTGAGCGTATGTCTGTGTGCGTGCGTGGGTGGGTGAGCGCATG
>NW_014579235.1:37426-39104 GCF_000485595.1 Priapulus caudatus
ACACACACACACACACACACACACACACACACACACACACACACACACACACACACACACAACACACACACACAAACAACGCACACACACACAGATACACACAGACACACACACGCACGCACGCACACACACGCAGACACGCAGGCATACACACATACACACACACACAGACACACACGCACGCACACGCACGCACGCACACACACACAGACGCACAACTGAAGCCACATTACGGCAGCAATGAGCGAGGGGCGATGTTTTCACGAACATACAACACTCCTGGTGGATATCCGTTTATCCTCTCATATCTCTTTCGGATCTGATCCCTCACCACGCCACCTCACCGCTCCTAATTGAGCGCAGTCGTCAGCTGCAGTTCAAAAAAAAGTTTGTCGGGGTGGATGTTAGAAAGGTCTTCACGATAAGTCGAGGCAGGAAGATTCGATTATAAGTGAAATAATAAAAAAACTCACGCGATCGCATTATGAAGCGCAGACTCAGCATGAGTCATCTTCCGATGTCACTATGAGGTAGGACATGGCGCTGGTGATGATGGTAGTGGTGCTGATGATGATGATGATGATGACGGTGATGCTGATGATGATGATGATGATGACGATGATGATGATGACGATGATGATGACATAGACGAGGATGACGATGACGATGATGATGATGACATAGACGAGGATGATGATGATGATGATGAGGATTATGACGTGGACGAGGATGATGATGGTGATGATAATGATGATGATGATGAGGAGTATGACGTGGACGAGGGTGAGGATGATGATGATAATGATGATGATGATGAGGATGATGGTGATGACAATGATGATGACGTAGACGAGGATGAGGATGATGATGAGGTTGATGATGAGGGTGAGGAATATGACATTGACGAGGATGAGGATGATAACGTGGACGGGGATGATGATAACGATGATGAGGATGATAATGATGACGTGGACGAGGAGGATGATGATGATGATGAGGAGGAGGATGATGATGATGATGATGATGACGACGTTGACGGGGATGATGATGATGATGATGACGTGGACGTGGAAGCACGCGCGCATGCCGGTTGCTAGCGTTTGCCACGATAGCTCCCCCTCTCTGCCTCTCTCCATGTATTCCTCTCGCTATCTTTCTCTCGCTCTTCTCTCTCGCACCCGTCCTTCTTACATTCACGCTCTCTCTATCTCTGCTTTCTCCCGCTCGCTCTTGCTCCCTCTCCTCCTCCTCTCTCTCTCGCTCCCTTCATCTTTCTTCTCCCTCCCCTCTATCCCACTCTCCACTCCTCCCTCTCCACTCCTCCCTCTCGCTCTCCGCCCTGTCTCCCCCTCCCTCTCCACTCATCCCTTTCCACTCCTCCCTCTTGCTCTCCGCCCTGTCTGTCTCCCCCTCTCCACTCCTCCCTCTCGCTCTCCGCCCTGTCTTTCCCTTCCTCTCCACTCTCTGTAATCGCCGACATCTGATACCGACGCCGTTTCTCTCTCTCTCTCTTTCTTTCGGGTCCGTGCGTGCCCGCGTATTTTTAGATGTGAAATCGCGCGCGCGCTCGGAAAACACATGTCGTGTCGACGAGCATCAGACGGCTAGCTTTCTTATGCCGCAGCTGTATCCGCAGCAGCTTGCTTCCTCTCTCTCTCTCTCTCTCTCTCTCTCTCTC
>NW_014579236.1:0-391 GCF_000485595.1 Priapulus caudatus
AGATGAGGAGGGTTCGCTGGGCACCCGGGCGACGCTCTATCATCTGCTCTGACCATTTTGAAGAGCATTGTTTTGATCGAACTGGTCAAACAACACGCCTCCATTTAGACGCTGTCCCAACTCTCTTCAAATTTCCATCACATCTTATGAAGGTACAGTACACAACCTATTACCCAAAATTCTGAAAACCGAAAAGCTCCGAAATTTTTTTTCCCGTGGCGGTACTCTGCACATTAAAACTCGCGTCTGGTGCCAAAACTCGACCCGACGAATATTAATGTGTTTGGCATTAGTCATACGCATTGCACTGTACCGGAACAGAATTTTTGGCCTATCGAAAACTTGGGTTTAGTGTTGGCTATAGTTACAGCATATACAGTACGTATATCTG
>NW_014579236.1:1890-19559 GCF_000485595.1 Priapulus caudatus
ACAACAAACGACGCGCTCACATGGCGATGCGCTCACATGGCAATGCGCTCACATGGCGATGCGCTCACATGGCGATGCGCTCACATGGCGATGCGCTCACATGGCGATGCGCTCACATTGCGATGCGCTCACATGGCGATGCGCTCACATGACGACACGCTCACATGGCAACGCGCTCACATTGCGATGCGCTCACATTGCGATGCGCTCACATGGCAATGCGCTCACATGGCGATGCGCTCACATGGCGATGCGCTCACATGGCAATGCGCTCACATGACGATGCGCTCACATGGCAATGCGCTCACATGGCAATGCGCTCACATGGCGATGCGCTCACATGGTGACACGGCGATGTAGCGACGCGCTCACATGGCGACCCAGCGATGTAGCGATGCGCTCACATGGAGACACGGCGATGTAGAGATGCGCTCACATGGAGACACGGCGATGTGGCGATGCGCTCACATGGCGATGTAGAGATGTAGAGATGCGCTCACATGGAGACACGGCGATGTGGCGATGCGCTCACATGGAGACACGGCAATGCAGAGATGCGCTCACATGGCGACCCAGCGATGTAGCGATGCGCTCACATGGCGACACGGCGATGTAGAGATGCGCCCACATGACGACACGGCGATGTAGAGATGCGCTCACATGGCGATGTAGCGATGCGCTCACATGGCGATGCGCTCACATGACGATGTAGCGATGCGCTCACATGGCAATGCGCTCACATGGCGATGCGCTCACATGGCAATGCGCTCACATGGCGACACGGCGATGTGGNTTTTCATACTTTTTTCACATTTTGAACGATTTTTTTCTAATCTACTGTACTACTAGGGGTTTTAATATTTTAAAAAAAAATTATGCAAATTAGGTAGGGTTTGGCAATTATATAGCTTATTATATAGACACAAACAGTCTGTGGTGTCACACTCGTCTGGTTCGTTTTACAAGATTTCATTGACAATATCTTTAATGCAAAATTGGTATTTCTTCTCCACCCTGCCGATAAAACGTCTATATTAGAGTAAACATTTACAAAATATGTCGAAACGCAGCATAACCTATTTATTTCAAACTCGATCGCTACAAAGCGGGTATAGCGCCATCTACGGTCACAAATTGTGATTCATTTTGATTTATAAATTATTATTGCAATATACAGTTGGCAATCGTTTCTATAATGTACGTCGATGGTTGCTCAATTAAAACTGACTTCTTCTTACTCACTCATTTGTGTCCTTTTTTTGTGGTGAGATACAGTGTCATTGACACTTTCATTATAAAGGACTAGCAAAGTACCCATCCTTCGGACGGTGGGAATTCATGAATGAGTGTATTAGTGTTGTAGCTCACCTAAGGATCAAGGGCTTCTTTGTAAAGTATGTTTTTGGTCTTTGTGTGCTGTGTGTGAATGTACATCGCCCTGGGTATGCCTACTTGTGAGAGGGCTACATAGAGCATGCCATGGGAGAAGACAGGTGTGGTCAAGCCCAAGCCTTTGGTAGTGAAAGTCTATGGTAGTGATGCTCACGGGAGCGGGCCTATGCTGTGAATGTAGAGATGCATGGTTTAGCTGAGAAGAAGTACTTTGAAGAAGTAAAATAGAATACAAAAGTTTATTTGATGAGATTTACAGGTGATGGACACTAAATTACAGAACTTCATTGTATACAACGTTGGTAGTGTTGTAACGAGGAATGAAGATATAAAGTCAAACTTGTTATCAACTTGTTGTCTATTGCGAACTTTAATATCTTACACAGTGTAGCCACAACTTTCACAGAGACAAAGAACATGCACCTGCGCATACGCGCGTGTGCTCACCTTTGCCCACAGAACCCGAATCCCCTTCCTAGATCTCTGTCCTATCTATTACCCCCCAAGTAACCGTTCTCACAGACCGCGTCCTACCCCCCATTTCACAATGACCCTCTAATCTGTCTAACCTAACCACGTCTACCATTCTCCCTAATAAATCAATGTAGCCGCGCATCTTGTTGCGCGACGCTCTGTCTAGCTAGACTATGGCTAAAACAACTACCAGTCTAGCTCCACTGACTAATCCATGTAACACGTACAAAACAGATGTTACAGTGTCGTAAACAGAGTCTGATTTCCCTTGAAATTCGTTGTGAGTAGTTTCCAGTTGAAGCTTTATCTCAGCGAAAGATTTAGCACGTAAGAAGTCAACGTAAAGTTGGCCATGAGAGAAGACGGGTTTTGGGCGGAAAATGCCAAGCTTCTTGAAAGTTTGACCTTGCGCTTTATTGATGGTGATGCAGTAAGCCAAGCAAATAGGGAACTGGCGGCGTTGAAGTGTAAATGATAGCTTGGCATCGGATGGAGCTAATATTATTCTGGGTATTAATGTTCTTTGTCCACTGCGAGGGCCGGTGAGTATTTCTCCATCAAGTACGTACGTGTCTGTGAAGTCTATGGATTTTGAGTCTAGTACCATTGCAGAGTCATTCTCGAATATTTAGATTTAGTTTTCAGTGATAGTTTCTATGAGTTGTTTGTCAGCAGTTTGGATATGGTTTTCGGGCGCGGAAATTTTATCGCGAACGTGCTTTTTAGTTTCATGTAATTGCCACGCTCACATGGTGACACGGCGATGTAGAGACGCGCTCACATGGTGACGCGGCGATGTAGCGATGCGCTCACATGGCGAAGCGGCGATCCACTCACATGGCGACGCGGCAATCCGCTCACATGGTGAGGCACCCTTATGGTGACGCGCCCACATGGCGCCGGCTTACAATTAAGCCGTTAAAATATTGTGATTGAATGGAATTATACACAAATGACTTTTTCTTCGCCGTACAATGTATTGTATTCATCTTAGAAGCATAATTAGATTAGTTCCTAGTTGGGCCTGGGGAAGCTGAAGTGCGAACCTAGCTACAATAACTATTGCCTTATTTTCTTGCCAATGTGGATAGTTAAGTGCAAATTTTATTTCAGTAGCAGCTAGCATGTGCAACAATCCATTCAGTAGCAGTTGTCAATTTTAATTTTACCTCTGTAAGAAAGCAGTGTTTAAAAGCTATAGGAATCCATGCATGTTTTTCTGTAATTAAAACTAACAGTCATTAACGCCGGGTACAACATTCAACTACTAGTACTACTTTCTTATCATATTTTCTTTATTCAAGCCGGTACGGGAGATCATTTGCATAATATCTTCTTTATTCAAGCCGGTACGGGTGATCATTTGCATAATATATTCTAGATACCTAGGCTATAGATCGACACATGTCTTAGCTATACTCTCTGTGAATATTGAGTTTATTGACGCACGATTACTCAATATATTAGCAAATATATGCGTACCGTCATCTCCCGTACCGGCTTGAATATAGACAATCCCTAAGCAGGCGGACTGCACCAATATGGCGCTGGTCACGTGACAGTTGTCAGAAACTGGCGACGCTGCGCGCCTGGGTATGAGCCTTCTACTTCTATTCTATTTCTGTTAACGTTAATGATTACCGCTCCTGCTCGTAACGGCCGCTAGGGCCTACTCGCTAGAAGTGTATCGGTGTCAGTGTAGCCATCGCTGTCAGTGTAGCGAACGCAGTCAAGCGTAACATGACGACTGGTATTATACAGGTTATATTTCTGTGGGCTGGATAGTTTTTTTAGATCGGGCGCTAGATGGCGGTAGTGTAAAACTGCGCCGCCATAGTGTACGTCATAAACTGTATTTGCACCGAATTAAGTCACAATGAGTTATGTAAGTACAACTACAACTACAAGTACGGTATTTTGTTGCACTAGTAGTAGTAGTCCAATGATAGGGTCCCTATGTCCCCCAGGGTACTGCCGGAACGTACCCTGGTTACGGTCCGGTATACCGGAACGTACCCTGCACATGGATACCGGACCGTACCCTGGTACTAAATACTACTAATACTAGTAATAGTAATACTATCTAATATACCGGACCGTACCTCGCCTACTCCACTAACGAGTCTAGGGAGTTGCCTACGCCTACTCAATCCCTAACCCTAAACCTAACCCTAACCCTAACGCTAACCCTAACCCGAACCATATCAGCTAGATTATAGTAGATAGGCTAAGTTACCACGGTACGTTCCCGTACATACCGGCCCGTACCCAGGGTACGTTCCGGCAGTACCCTGGGGGACATAGACCCTATCAGCTCTAGTAGTAGTAATATACTAATATTACTACTAGTACTACTACTAGTACTAGTACTAGTAGTGGCAGTGCTGATAGGGTCTATGTCCCCCAGGGTATTTGTTTCTTGTATCTTGTATCTGGTTCCCTCTCTTGTATTTCACAAGGCACCCGAATCAACGAGTGCGGGGTTCATCTAGAAAACAAAGGGATAAACGTCGCCAATAGGGTACGGTCCGGTATACCGGAACGTACCCTGGTAACTATCTATCTGATATGGTTAGGGTTTGGGTTAAGGTTAGAGTTAGGGTTAGGGAGTAGGCGTAGGCGACTCCCTAGACTCGTTAGTGGAGTAGGCGAGGTACAGTCCGGCATATTAGATAGTAGTATTTAGTACCAGGGTACGTTCTGGCAGTACCCTGGGGGACATAGACCCTATCAGCAGTACTAGTAGTAGTACTACTACTACTAGTCCAAGCCGACGCAGACCCCAGTAATGCAAATTTTTTTAAAGAAATTTTTTTTTTGGGCCACCAGAAATTTATTTCTTCTGGCCCAAAATGAAAAGTGGTAGCCCAATTTTCCATTGGTATTTCTACCATGACGTACAATGGTACCGGTACATGACTTTAGGCCCTACAAACTTGTCACATTGGACACAAAGCCATATTTGCATGCAGGGTTCAAATTTTGGCTGAAAATCTAGTGGACAGCAGGACCACCAACTTCAGAAAGTCGGTGCATGGTCCTGCAAAAAAGTTGGTGGTCCGCTTATTTACTAGCAGTGAGTAACAAAATGGTATATAAAAATAACCATTTGCATTAACAGCATACATGTAACATAGAGTTGGTCAAATAATATATTTCAAGCTCTAGGAATGTCGGGGTAGCTTCTGGGAAAGGTATTACTTTCGTTTTTCTCCTCCTCAGTCCTGGATACCCCCACACATAGATCAATGCTGCCGCACATCCGCAACGTTACAAGTGCCTAGAATCTTGAAGTATATTCAGTTTACATTGCTTCTAGATACCTGACTGAATTAAAATAGTCCACTTTCTACGTAAAGAAAAGTGACGAATTCAATTAACAGCTTTGATTACGTGCGTGTCAGGTGTCACTGGTCGTGCCCTCACTCACCACGATAACCCCTGCAACATATGAACTTATTGTTATGCGGTCATAAAAACACTGGGCTACGCTAGATGCTGCAATCGATTTCTTAGACTGTCACGAGGTTTTGTTTGTGTGGCGAATCATGATTGGAGGATGTTTTGGATACCCCGTCTACGTTCAGGAATGGAGCGTATTAGACAAGTCTGTCTAAACTGCCGTTGCGATAACCGTAGTATTTCAGCGTAATATGAGGGGGAAAAGTGCAGGTCAGGAGGACCGGCAGTTTCGTAGAGGTGGTGATAAATCGAAATCTGAGCACTTGTTTTGCGCTGTGTTAACGCCGAACAGAAATTGTACTCGCTCAAAGATTTTATTTTGGGCCTGTAATATTTTGTTTTTGGTATTTTTTAATCGTCCAGCAGAGGTTTTGGTCGCCATTGGCGACTGGGCGACCGGCTGTGTCAAGCACTGGGTTAGGGTTAGGGTTAGGGTCAAACCGTCAAAGTCTGGTACACTTTGTGTATACATATATCAGTGCTCGAAATAAGAAAAAAAATGTGGTTGTCCTGCGGACAACCCCCGCATCAAATCGGGTTGTCCGCAACAATTTCTGGTTGTCCCCAAAGAATATCGCGCCAATCTCCTATTTTCAATCACATAAGTTAATGATGATCAGAAAAAACACCAAAAACAGTGGCGTAGCCAGGATTTTTTAACAAGGGGACCGCAAAAACACGCGAACTGGCGCAAATAGTGGATGACTTAATATTTTACTGGCTCCGCGCCGCCTCCCTCTCCCACACCCTATCGGCTTCTCTACTCCTCAGGCTCTGCAATCCAATGCGAAAAGGCGACATTTTTTGTTCATTGTTCTCTCTGGTCCCAAGATATGTAATTGTTCAGTGGCGAGTTAGGAATTCAAGGAGGGAGGAAGTGAAAAACAGGCTAAGGGGGGTGGGTATGGGCGGTCCATCCCAGCAAAATTTTAGAAACTTTGCTGGTTTGCTGGTTCAGAATCGAAGTTCACGCTCTCATAAATCAGAAAACCTGAAATATAACCAGTGTTGGAAATAGCAGCTGCGTCCATATTTTTATATTATTCACGATTTAATTCAGCGATTAAATTTCTTGCATGACAGCTAGAAAACACTCGGATTGAAGTATGAAACTGAACCTTATGTGCCAGCTAGCCTGGCTACACCAGTTGTTTGGATTGATTGTCAGTTCAGATGCAAATATTGAAAGCAAAGAGTTATATACACATAAGATTGATTGGGTACCCACGCGTATATATAAGATAGCCGAGTCGGTTTTAGAGTCGGTGTTAGGGTTAGGGATAGTGTTTCTTGGTTGTCCACCGGGCACAATGTCTCAGACTGGTTAGGTTGTCCGGCGCAAATTCTGGTTGTTCGGACTCAACCGGACAACGCTTATTTTCGAGCACTGTATATTGTATCTCGGGTACATATCTGTAGTACCTGATACGAAAACGACCCCTTGAGCCCCAGTAATGGGTATATTAATTATTATATCTATATATATATATATAAGTGTAAGTGTGCACACTGCAGCCAGCCGCGAGAGCAATGGCCGCCGGCAGCGTATGTTGTACATAGGATTTCAGGGTTCTCCCCAGGATGAAATTCAAACAGGGGGAGAGGAGGGGAGGGGAGGGGGAGGGGAGAGGGGAGGGCGAGGGGGCAAACTAGGGGGTCCGGGGGCGTGTATTTTTACGGTACCAGTAATTGATGCGTAAAACGCCACCACACCATAGACGATATTTGGAGTTCTTGTATATACTAGCTGAAACCCGCGCTACCGCCGGGCTTAGTGACTGTGATGATGGAGAGGTTTAGTTGTTGCACATGTTTGTTTTTTATGGCGAGATTCAATGACAAATACATGTGCAATCATGCTTACACGTAACACATTAACCATTTGTTTGGCAAGTACACAGTAAAATACACACACCCACACAGAAACGTTTTATTGTATGGCTATGTACTGGTTGATGATACGGACTCCAAAGTTAGTATATAGATAGATGTGAATGGGTATAACGTAACGTAATATTACGTGCTTCGCATGTTTCCAACTGTGTGGCGACCAGGTAATATTGCGTGGTTGTGATCGCTTATTTCTACGCATGTTTGCACTCTGTGCGGACGACGTAATATTACGTGCTTGTGATCGGACCGCTTGTGACAGATCGGTGTTCACAACACCCGTACAGCATTGCAGACTTCCAAAAAAAATCTGATGAAATTCAACTTGTACATCTCATATGGGAAACTATGGCCAAATAGCTACTGAATATTTAATTCATATTACATGGTTATTTCTACTTACATTATGGGGCTTACACAAATCTCAGACACCACGGACACAGAACAGAGAGATACACAGAACAACACGAAATTGAAACCTGTTGAAACAAAACGAAATACAAACAGAACGAAAACAAAACAGCGCCCCCTATTTTCAGGCAAATCTTTACCTTTTTTCTGAAGACCGAACAAACGGTTTTCAACCGAGTATAGTTTAGAACCCGTCCCGTGTATTCATCGATCTCTTCTGATAAATTTGGCGCTATTGTGATCCAAACTGACGGAGCCTTTCATTAACATACATACATACATACATACAACATTCGCCAAATTAATAGTAAGATAAGATAGCGAGTCGGTGTCAGCAGTAGTGTTGTGTTCGGGACAGGTTAACATGTTTGCCCTTGTGTATTGTCTGCAGTGCATGCGTGGTACGGTAAAAAATACGCGCGTCGGGTGTCCTGGTCCGAATGGAATTCTTTGACGATCGGTTCCCGCGCTGGCAACTTTTATTGTGGTGGAATTTATCGGGGGAAGGTAATTTAAACGGGGCGCAACGATTGAAACAGGGGGGAGTTTTCCCAAACGGGGCGCGCGCGCCCCGTTTGCGCAACGTAGGGAGAACCCTGGATTTGGACGGAATTTACAGGAAACTGTCGCAATTTAATACTAGGTGAAAGAGTGTATAGAATCATTAAGAATTTGGTAGTAAATAGATTTCGTATTTATTTAGCATTATATTTTATTGAAATGCTTCAAGTTCAAGTGCCTGTGCTGGTTGCCTCACGCTAGCTGCTGCACATTGACGCTGAGAGGGTCTATGTCCCCCAGGGTACTGCCGGAACGTAGCCTGGGTACCAGAGGTCCCAAGCTGGGAAAATCCAAGAAACGGAGCCAGCAATCCAAGAAATGGAGCACTTGTGATAATGGTCCATCGCCGTTTTTTCGCAGTGCGCAAAAACAGGAAAAAAGTTGTGGCGGGCTGCGATATATTGCCATGGGTCGTCGTCCGTCCGTCCGCCCGTCCGTCTGTCCGTCAACATTTCGCTACGGGTCAACGATAACTCAGGAACCGTTTGGGCCCACATGTTTGAAATTGGGTAATAGTTGTTACTTCTATGCTCCCATAATTAAACTCCTATTTTGAAGTACGCCAGTCGACGTACTTTCGAGCCACGGCAATTTTTGGCAAAAATGGGAATTGCCATTAGTCGGCTTCCATGTTCAAGCGGATTTTGCTCATTTTTGGTCTGTGAATGAATAAGAGGCTAGGGGTTTTGATATTTAAAAAAAAATTATGCAAATTAGGTAGGGTTTGCAATTAATTATAGCTCTATTATATAGACCAAAACAGTCTGTGGTGTCACACACTCGTCTGGTTTTCGTTTTATCAAGATTTCATTGACAATAATCTTTAATGCAAATTGGTATTTCTTCTCCACCCTGCCGATAAAACGTCTATATTAGAGTAAACATTAAAAAAATATGTCGACCGGCAGCATAACCTATTTTATTTCAAACTCGATCGCTACAAAGCGGGTATAGCGCCATCTACGGTCACAATTGGTATTCATTTTGATTTTATAAATTATTATTGCAATATACAGTTGGCAATCGTTTCATATAAATGTTACGTCGATGGTGCTCAATTAAAACTGACTTCTTCTTACCTCACTATTTGGTGCCTTTTTTTGTGGTGAGATACAGTGTCATTGACCATTTCCATTATAAAGGACTAGAAAGTAACCATCCTTCGGACGGTGGGAATTCATGAATGCAAGTGTATTAGTGTTGTAGTCACCTAAGGATCAAGGGCTTCTTTGTAAAGTATGTTTTTGGTCTTTGTGTGCTGTGTGTGAATGTAACATCGCCCTGGGTAAATGCCTACTTGTGAGAGGGCTACATAGAGCATGCCATGGGAGAAGACAGGTGTGGTCAAGCCCAAGCCTTTGGTAGTGAAAAGTCTATGGTAGTGATGCTCACGGGAGCGGGCCCTATGCTGTGAATGTAGAGATGCAGTGGTTAGCTGAGAGAGAAGTACTTTGAAGAAGTAAAATAGAATACAAAAGTTTATTATGATGAGATTTACCAGGTGATGGACACTAAATTACAGACTTCATTGTCATAACAACGTTGGTAGTGTTGTAAACGAGGAAATGAAAGATATCAAAGTCATTAACTTGTTATCAATTGTTGTCTAATTGCGAACCTTTAATTAATCTTACACAGTGTAGCCACAACTTTCCAAGAGACAAAGAACATGCACCTGCGCATACGCGCGTGTGCTACCCTTGGCCCACAGAACCCGAATCCCTTTCCTAGATCTCGTGTCCTATCTATTACTACCCCCAGTACCCGTTCTCACAGACCGCGTCCTACCCCCCATTTCCACAATGACCCTCTAATCTGTCTAACCTAACCACGTCTACCATTCTCCCTAATAAATCATGTAGCCGCGCATCTTGTTGCGCGACGCTCTGTGTAGGCTAGACTATGGCTAAAACAACTACACCAGTCACTCACTGACTAATCCATGTAACACTACAAAATCAGATGTTACGAGTGGTCGTAAACAGAGTCTGATTTCCCTTGAAATTCGTTGTGATAGTATTTCCAGTTGAAGCTTTACTCTCAGCGAAAGATTTTAGCACGTAAGAAGTCAACGTAAAAGTTGCCAGGAGAGAAGGACGGGCTTTTGGGCGGAAAAATGCCAAGCTTCTTGAAAGTTTGACCTTGCCGCTTTTAATTGGATGGTGATGCAGTAAGCCAGCAAATAGGGAACTGGCGGCGGTTGAAGTGTAAAATGATAGCTGGCATCGGATGAGCTAATATTATTCTGGGTATTAATGTCTTTGTCCAACCTGCGAGGGCCGGTGAGTATTTCTCCATCAAGTACGTACGTGTCTGTGAAGTCTATGGTTTGAGTCTAGTACCATTGCAGAGTCATTCTCGAATATTTTAGTATTTAGTTTTCAGTGATAATATTCTATTGAGTTGTTGTCACAGCCAGTTTGGAGTATGGTTGTCTCGGGCGCGGGAAATTTTATCGCGAACGTGCTTTTTAGTTTCATGTAATTGCCTGACTGTCTGAGACATGAGTAACTGAAACTGATCCTTCGGACAGTGCGGAATTCATGAATGATTGTATTAGTGTTGTAGCTCACTAAGGATCAAGGGCTTCTTTGGTAAACTAATATTTTGGTATTCCTGTCCTGTGTGTGAATTGAACGATCGCCTGGGTTTGCCTACTCGTTAGAGGCAACATAGTAAGCATGCCATGGAAGAAGACAGGTGTGGTCAGGTCCAGCCTATTGTAAGTGAAAATCTGTCGTTGGCTTTGTTTATTGTCTTTTAAATTGAAATGGAAGATCTATGTTGAAGGGTGAGTGGTATGTGTGGTGTGAATACGGTTTTGCAGTTGCTGGTCATGTAGAATGACGACGTCTATGACGTTGGCATGGCAGGCGTGTGACTCGACAACGCGTGTTCCACTGGTGATCGTTGATTTGGGTCCTACGAAGATCTGAGGCCAATGAGGGGAACCAGGTTTAAAGAGTAAGTTTGTGTGGTGTAACCTTGTGTTGTATTGAAGAGAATTCAAGAAAATCCATAGAGGAAATGGACAGCTCGTTACAGGTTACGAGTCGAAGTCCGACAGAGCCCTTCAAAAAAGTGCACCGACTCAAAATTTATTAGCAATTGGTTGTAAAAAGAATTTGAATTGATTTATTTTAGCCCGAAGATCATAATAAAGTCGAGGAAATAGAAATTAGTCTTCCTAAAACAATATTTTTCTATCCATTTTTCACATCAAAACATAGTTATCAGGCGTTAAAGTTGTAGCAAAATGAACACAATGAATGATATTTTGGTGTTTTTCGACTTTAAATATGAAATTTAGTTGACAATAAATAATGCGTTTTTTACCTACCGCTTTAAAAAAACTTGAATTTGGCCCGTAAACACAACACTTTTTTTTATTTTATTGCCTAATATCGAATAATCAGCAGTTTGTATCAAGACATTTGATTATTATGAATTGAAAATCCGCACAATCAACGGAAGTTTGTTTGTGTCACAGTTCAATATTCAGGAGGCTTTCTCGGTCAGCCAGTTGAAATAATCACTAGTCTGTGGGCGCTTGTCTTGGGGGTTTAAGCTCTGTTTGCCAACAATTTACAATAATTCAGTAGCAGGAATCTGGTGACAATCGGCAGGAATAATGCCATTTATTGACTGGGCAAACATGGTCACTGTGTTTGTGTAGGCCTACGAACTATGATTGTTATTCAAGAAACAGGCATATTGATATTTCGGAAAACCTACCTTAAGTGCAGGAGATAAAGGTATATTAACGTGTATTAACTCAGCTACAAAGTTTTCGGCGTCAAACTCAACCGAACGTGAAGATGTGGTGAGCACATTGTCGTGAAGAGCCTCATTATGGATTTTGGGATATCCCAGGGGAGTCCCATGAGGGGAATTCCTTAACTTATAAATAACTTGGCTAATAAAAATTCGCTGTTTCCCTTTTATAGTATACATTTTAAATTAAATATATTTTAAATATGCATATATTTAGGATGAAAGATAGAAGTTGCGCGCCTGGTGAGAAATATATGTTTTTTTTATTTCCGCGGCTGTCGAGTTTTGAACTCACGAACCCTAACGTGTGAGGCAAGCGTGCTAATCCACTGCGCCACAGCGCAAGCTGGCAACGACGCGTACTACATTGGTTAATGGTGCTCATAGGGTCTATGTCCCCCAGGGTACTGCCGGAACGTACCCTGGTTACGGTTCGGTATACCGGAACGTACCCTGGTCACTATTTGATATGGTTAGGGTTAGGGTTAGGTTTAGAGTTAGAGTTAGGGTTAGAACTTAGAGTTAGGGTTAGGGTTAGGGAGTAGGCGTAGGCGACTCCCCAGACTCGTTAGTGGAGTAGGCGAGGTACGTTCCGGCATATTAGATAGTACCAGGGTACGTTCCGATATACCGGATCGTACCCAGGGTTCGTTCTGGCAGTACCCCGGGGGACATAGACCCTCTCAGCGTTAATGGTAGTCGCTTCGATACACCGGTATGCTATTTTTAGCCAGTGTTAAATAAAACGGCTTCAAATTCAACTTTATCCTGTTTTCATCATTGCAAAAGTGCGCCGATATTACTCTATGAGTGGTAATGCATCATTTACAGTCAAGCAATTTCAAATCATGCAAGCAGATTCAGAGAAGATAGCTCCACAACACAAGCTGTCAACAACACGTACTACATTGGTAGTGTCGTCGATCGATATATCGGTATGGTATCGGTACACCAGTGTTAAATAAAACGGCTTCAAATTCAACTTTATCCTGTTTTCATCATTGCAAAAGTGCGCCGATATTACTCTATGAGTGGTAATGCATCGTTTACAGTCAAGCAATTTCAAATCATGCGAGCAGATTCAGAGAACATAGCTCCACAGCGCAAGCTGTCAACAACACGTACTACATTGGTAGTGTCGTCGATCGATATACCGGTATGGTATCTGTACACCAGTGTTAAATAAATGGCTTCAAATTCAACTTTATCGTGTTTTTATCGTTGAAAAAGTGCACCAATATTACTCTGAGTGGTATTGGTAATGCATCGTTTACAGTCAAGCAATTTCAAATCATGCGAGCAGATTCAGAGAACATAGCTAACAAAAAATGGGCTGTTCCATTTTATAGCATAGATACATGTAAAATAAAATGCAAATTCATGTTAATTTATGGGTTCACATTTATTTATTATTATACGAGTATATTACACATTGCATCACATTAATGCTTGACATTTGTGGCCTTTTATTGTTCGCTGGAATCAAAGTAGGCCTACATCAACAACAAAGGCAAATTTAGTAATTTACTGATGTAAATTTTCATATGGCTGCAGGGTTCTCCCTACGTTGCGCAAACGGGGCGCGCGCGCCCTGTTTGGGAAAACTCCCCCCTGTTTCAATCGTTGCGCCCCGTTTAAAATACCTCCGCCCCGATTAAATTCCACGACAATAAAAGTTTGCCAGCGAGGGAATCGATCGTCAAGAATTCCCATTCGACCAGGACACCCGGCACGTGTATTTTTACCGTGCCACGCATGCACTGCAGACAATACACAAGCACAAACAGTCAACCTGTCCCACACCCAACACTAACTGTACACCGACTCGGCTATCTTATATATACAAGAACCCCAAATACCGTCTATGGTGTGGTGACGATTTTACGCATTAATTAGTGGTACGGTAAAAAAACCCCCCTCCCGGCCCCCCCCCCCCCTGTTTGAATTTCATCCTGGGGAGAACCCTGGGCTGAAAAATGTTACGACCGGGAGCTTCTGGACTCATTCCGGGGCACTGGGAGCAGCGTGTCATACCGGGAGGATCCCGGTGAGACCGGGACACTTGGGACGTCTGGGGTACGGTCCGGTATACCGGAACGTACCCTGGTACAATCTAATATGCCGGACCGTACCTCGTCTACTCCACTAACGAGTCTAGGGAGTCTCCTAAGCTTACTCCCTAACCCTAACCCTAACCATATCAGATAGTTACCAGGGTACGTTCCGATATACCGGACTGTACCCAGAGTACGTTCCGGCAGTACCCTGGGGGACATATTTATTCGGATTTCGTATTTATTCCGCATTATATTTTATTGAAACGCTCCAAGTGCCTGTGATATCGCCCTCCCGGGACCGCCTGCGGTATTTTGTAGCTGTGCAGCTGCAGCGGCACTAGCTCTAGAACTATAGCCCGCGTACAGTTGCCGCAGGCGGCCGCACTGCCAAGTACCTTCGGCAACTGTACGCGGGCTATAGTGATAGTCCTAGAGCTACAGCGGCACGTGCTGTCGACCCTTTCAATAATAAAAGGCAGTAGATATTTAACCGGCAGAGTACAACTTCCGCTATTTTATCGTACACCACATTTGATTGGCTAGTATAGTGTATATCTATGACATCATCAACATTATGTTCGAATTCCATATAAGGTTTAGCTATCTAGAAAACTTTTAGGTTCAAACCCCATGATAAAATTCTGTTTCCTAGCAGTTCCGTAAAGTCGGACAAATATTTCTGACATTTTCAAGGCCTGGATTTTTATTGTCAATGGGGGCATCTATGAATCTAAGTGTGCATGATGTGTAAAGGTACTAGTACTATAAACTCACTTATTATTAGAGTGGCACCCTGTTTCATTTGGGAGCAATGTGTCAAAAATACCATGGTGTCGGACGTACGCGCACGAAATGACTTTTTCAGACTTAAAGATTCATGTTCAAAACTCTGTGATGTGTGAGAGCTTACAGTAAAACTGATACCAGTTTTGATTGTATGAAGGATTGAGCTTTATAACATATACCAGCATTGTGTATAAATCTGTTCTGAAAGTTGTGTAAATCATCGAAGTATGTCGGTGTCGGACGTACATTCTACGGTGTTGGACGTACCTGTGTGAAATAATCAGATAGTACGTCCGACACCAATCCCGCACTCTGTATTTTACAAAGTACAAAGAATATGCAAGTAATGATTCATATTTCAGACACATGAGGTAATACTCCATACAGACATATTTGTTGAACAATCACAGTAATTTATTATCGTTATTTTAACCAAGTGCACAAAATTGAGAAAATCAGAAATGTACGTCCAACACCAAAATGAAATTTTTTATTTCGCGGAAAAATTGATCACATTTTCCATTTATCCAAAGCATTTGTACCCATAACCAATTGAATACATTCAAAAGCAATGATGAACTCTTCTATTTGGTAATTGTTACTTTTTTTTCAAATGTACATTGATGTAAATACAACAGAAAAAGCCCACAATTTGGGAAATTTACTTGCATTATCAAAGATTAACGAAGATCAAAACATCATGGAACAAGAGAACAGTCTAATTTGATATCAAGCCAACTTCAAAGTCTGAATTAAAGGATTTCAGAGCTCAAAATTCAAAATAAAACTTGAGAGCTTTCTTGTGTTAATGCCAAAATACAACAATAAGACCAAAAGATAAACGCCAAATCTCAATCACACGATGAAGACCTAGATACTAATGCTAGCATCAAATACAAAGTGACCTCTACTGCCTGATGGCACAGGGGGTGATATGTTCTGGACAACATTTCTTTTGAAATAGAATATTTCATCTGGCTTATCTGGCCATTTCCACTTTCAACTTGGGTTCATCTTTTACTATATTTGTGATTTCTCCGGGATACATTGCATTGCAATACTGCACAACAAGCCAATCACCTATCTGGTCCTCCACATCTGAATCAGGAGAGCTCTCCACTTCGTCTTGGTCATGAAAGTTTTCTTCATCTGAATCGGAGTCACCACAGTCTTCAACCAACTCATCATCATCATCATCACTATGATCACTCAACATAGCTGTAATTGATACCTTCACTTTCTGAATGGCATCTGAGGTATCTCCTACCAGCAGGGAGAATCTATCATGTGGTATAACAAAGTGCAATTTGTGGGTGTTTGGAACTGGTAGGGCATCTTTCCATCTTTCTTCCAGTAGACCCTTGTTCTGTTGGATGGAGGTGGCATCAATGTAGGAAAGATGAATTCCTGGGTTTCTCTGCACCGCAAGCTCGTAAAATTCAGCTGGGGTTGTTGCTTGGCCTTTCCCGCTGCTGACGTAGTGCCATACAGACCTCTTGACCGTTCCTCCCAGGCCGTCAATAACACCCTTCCCATGGAAAGTTGCAAAAAAGTGCCAGCACAAGCCTACACCAAATTCTTGCTCCCATGGATGAAGGTTGGAAAACAGATAGCGCTGTTTAAACTGGCTGCTTGCCCCATCAGAGAATATGTCTATTTGACAGATGTTTGGGTATTTGCGTTTGAGCTCTGTGAAGATCTGAGTCATGAAAGCATGTACACTGACTTTAGTGTGCTGCAATTCGTCTGATACGATCACTATGTTCTCATTAATTCCTGGACTGATCCATGCATGAGCAGTAAAGATTGTTGCTTGCTTGTGGCACCAGTGCCCCGACTGGATTTCATTTTGGTGCACCAAAGAAGCGTTCTCAGAAAAGTCTTGCATATTGTGTGATCAGGTGTGATTATGGTGTCGAACGTACACTGTGTCGGACGTACATTCAAAGTGTACGTCCAACACCATAATATCAAATTTTTGACAAACCATACAAGTGACCTTTGATGATGCTTACATTGCCTATGACAAATGAACATTACATCTTAAGTGATATGTTTTATCTCGCTTCAGATTATTGTGAATATTAAAAAATGTATGTTTACGGTGTCGGACGTACATCACCAAAGTGGTCGAATTTGGGAAAGCTGATAAAAAAAAAGAGACTGGGGGTTTTCTTTGATTAATAATTAAAAAGTGTACCTGTGAACCTTATTGGTAAGTTATTAGTGTTGTGTAGTTTTAACTTATTCATGCTATAAATCAAAAATATATTTTGGTTAATTTTTAAACTCAAAATGAGGGGAAAATTAGCCTCTGAATTCAATACCCATAATTCTTAGAATACGCATAACAAAATTAATTCAAAAAAGTTCCATGAAAATATAGTCTATGAGGATTGATAAGGTACCTTACTTGCAGCAATTTCACGATTTTGAAATCTTGACCTTGAGGTTGACTATTTTACGGAATTATTTGGTCGTGAAACCTTTTGAACACATTTATAATGGTAACATCCCTGTTGGCCTACTTCCATTTTGCCTACACCCATTTTGCCTACTCCCATTTCAGCTACTCTCAGAATCGGCAATACACTAAAAACCCGTATAAAAGAACACGTGTTTTGGGGGTTCAGGCTGACTTTGTACTTATATATCGGGTGTTTTCTGCAAAATCAGCCTGAAAATGTTCTTAAAGGCCTTCTTTAGTGATATCTCTAAACTGTCAAATTTTTACAATTATTTGAAGCTAGTATCAACACGTAAATAACGAAAGCATTCGTATATTTTTTGGTTGCCTCTGTGATATTTAAAACACGTCTTGATGTTGGGTCTATGAATGTTGAAAATCATTTATTCTGCCAA